>NC_079528.1:6276739-6576739 GCF_003711565.1 Takifugu flavidus | reverse complement strand
AGTCATAATGTAAACCCTCCTCCCATTGTTGCGTGACTGCCCTGGTATTTCATAGTATTTCATTTTATTACATCTCTATTTTAGATCTGTTGTGTTAATAATTTTTTTTTCGATATATAATAAAAAATACGCCATCAACCACACAAGCTAGTTTGTTCGGCATCTGGTTTTAATATCTCAAACTCGCCCATGTAGTTCTAATGAGTCCATCGATTACGTTTACGATTTAAAAAAAAAAAAAAAAAAAAAAAAAAGAGAAGAAAAAAAGTGGCCCCATCTCAAAGGTGTTTCAGAAAACGACTAATGGAGAAATGCTTCCATCTTAAAATAGCCACATCTGCGGTGCCATTCCTTCAGGATGGATGACGAACACAATAATTCGGGCCACTCGCAGAGTTTTGCTCACGTCCTATAGAAGTGGGACACTCGTGGATTACAAAGGCCAATCCGCAAACACGTAACATTTCCGCGTTTGAGCCTCCAGCCTTGAACGAGCTCTTTCAGCTAATGTGGCTGCGCTGGGAAAATGTCAAAGAAGTGCTCCCTTGTTCTCAACCCTAAAGGCATCACATTTGATGTCCACCTTCAAAGTAATCTCATCAATCCTTTGCTATTTGGATTCATTGGTCGGTAATGAAAGTGGAGTATTACAGGCTGCTGTGTACGAGTGTTAATTTATATAGTTGGAACGTTCATTTGATTTGCTGACGATATGGAGCTCTCCAGCTGCGTGTGACCTATTGGAGCTCTCTATGATAATTAGGTTTAATTTGTGTTGAAATGTTTTCATGAGCATCATTTGATTGGGGATTACAAAGCTGGCACAAGCTGGACGAATGCGATAGCAAAGCGGGGCCTGGGTTGGGTATAATTTACCGTCTCCCCATTTATCACACAGCGTTTGACATTATCACTTGAAAAACTGAAAAATTAAAATGTTGATTTGAAATTTACCGTCGCCCCTTTGTATCCCAATTAACTGCAGCCCGACGGATGCCAATACTGATGAGTGCATTGTTCTTGTAGGCGTAATTCGCTGTCTTCTGTAGAATTTAATGACAGTCTTGGTGAACATTACGAATCATTGATTTTTCACTATATGGGCAATAATCTTAATAGAGCCGGAAATCCCTGTTGTTGCTAATGGTCAGACTGTACCCTGTTTGACCAGAGAGAGGGTTCATGCTTGGATGGGTCACATATCAAGTGTCACGGGCCAGCTTTTGTAAGGGATTGGCACTATATAAACTAAATTGAATGGAAATAAAGGAGTTTAAGATTGAAGCTGCAGAATTATTGTTATTAATTCTGCTCCAACCATACCAGAGACCTCTGCCCTTTCAGCTGTTGGTTTTTATATCCACCCTTTAGCGGTACCAGCAATAGATTTACGTGTCGCTTGTGTGTGCACAGTTAAAAATGTGTTTTATAGACGTTTGAGTAGGAGTTCCGCAAAAATAGTTTGTCTTAAAGCTCACTTTGTCAGTGATAAAAGCTTAAAAATATACTTGTTGACAGCTAAACTCAGGACCAAGATAAACAATCTCAAAGTAATTTTCTGCCCTGGAATTTGAGGGTAGAGTCTCAAAGTGCAGAAGCTGGAAATGAGTCTATTTACTGCTTTTAGTGGGAAGGCAATAAATAAAGTATATTCATTCAGGCAGATAAAGCCACCGACACGCCAGCAGTAAATGGTAAATATGAGGAGTGTTTCATTACTCAAAATGGTAAATAAGATATATGCAAATAAGGCATTAGCGAGTGAAATTCTACTGGTATTAGGAGTGTGTGTATGTATAAATATATATAAATATATATGACTTCATGGAGGTGGCATTAAAAGAGAAATTAATGAGCACGCGGTCACGCAGTTCGCAGACGCATAAGAAATATTTTCTGATGACTAGGAGGCATGCTTTATGAAACCCTGTCAACACTCCTTTATTTCCCCTTAACGTAGTCACAAACACTCTAAAAAAGCCTCCCTTGTCAGATGCGTTCAATGTGTTAATGAATTATTTTTAGAAACGGCTACTTTCTGCAGCTCAGGCAGAGTTCGTCTCTAAAGCTTTCCTGCAAAGCACGTCCTCCGCTGCACGTTCTCATGATCTTGAGCTGTGATGGGATCTAAAAAATAATAAGCCGGATAACGATTCTCCGTTATGAGCGCCTGGCTGGATCCTGCATTCACAGTCCGGTTTTCTCTTTCTGCCTCTCACCTAGCTAACCGCTCTTTTCTGCATACCATTCTAAATTCTTATGTTTTTTTAAAAGGGTGGGAGCCCACCGCTCTCCCCTCCCTCCCTTTCTCCCTCCCTCTTCTCCCGCTACTTCTTTTGAGGGGTAAACACACACACAAAGCTCCCCAGCCTATCATCTGTGACCGCCGCTACAGCCAGACAGCGTAACACGATCCATGATAGAGTGGTGCAAATCGCCCAGTGCTTTACCATCTCACATGAGGAGGAGGGGGACAGGCTATGTGAGCTAGGTTCAGTAAAAAAAAAAAAAAGGAAAGAATAGAAAGGGGGAAAAAAAGAGGTGCTGAGCTGCTGGAGGAAGCTCGGCGGCAGCGGCTGGTCTTGCAACTAGAACGTGCTGGTGTGACTTTCCGCTCCAGTAGGTTTTAACCCTTTTGACTTCGCTCGAGTGCCATCAATGTGTCTGGGCGATAATGTTCTCGCTTGGTGTGAAGCTCGTGTAGCAACTGTGGGAAGAGGAGGAGACGGACCGTTTGTGATTCCTCTGCGAGGAACAGCGCAGCCGGTGAAGTGGACCTTCATGCTGTAGCTGCACACGTTCCCTGAGGTAACACACCAACTTCTTCTTCCTGATCCTTCCAGTAATTAGAATAAAGGAATGCTAATGCAGATCTGGGTTACTGTACTGTAGGTGGCTCCTGTGGTATTTTCCAAGAGTTTCTCATTCGGCCGGATGTCTGTGCTGAAAGATCCCGAGTTGAGCATGTGTTGCAGCTGTCAACAACTTGGACGTGGCAGAATCATGTTTTATGCATTACAAGTGCCGTGTAGCAGCGTTCCTCTGTTACGCCAGGCCATGTTGTTGCTGCAGAAAACCAGTCTATTGTATTTGTTTCCCTTGTGGATGATGTTCCCCTTATGAGGGGGTGGCATGTGATGTTTAAAATGGTGCTGCAGCATAGCATATGCAAATGATGGATGCAGTGGTATGCATTTCTTCCAAATCCCTGTCCATATGTGAAATATTACAATGAGGAGTGTCTAAAAGACATGGCAACCAACTCTACACCTCCACACTGGACAAAATCACCCATCTGCTGTAGTCATGGCTATTTGTGGCTTAAGTTGGCTGAAATTGAAGACAGACTTATCAACTAATTCCCTGGAAACTTCTTTTTTCCCCCTGATTTCAACCCATATAAAAAGTGGACAAACAGCCATTTTCCTGCAAAATTGTTCCAGATACATTTTAGCCTCATTGGGTTTTTTTTACACAAAGTCGCTGCAAAATGATTATATTTTCTCTCTCATCTTCAGAGGCACAGCTTGATTATCTGGAACAAATGGAAAAGGGGTTTAATATTGTATGAAATATAATATGTTACTGTATCGCCCTAAGCATTTAAACAAAAAAAACAACAGAAAGGGCTGCCTTGGTGTAGTAAGACATTCTATCTGTTCTCCACAAGAACCTGATGCTCTTTTCTGGAATCCTTCCACACCCTGGGATTTATCTTGACATCATTGAGGTATCATGGCTAATGTATGCAAACCAGACACCCTGGGTGTTGCTTTGGGGCCTTGACTTATCTTTGATTAATCATTTTGGGTTGACGTCATGGCCTGAGAGGCAGAGATGGATTGAAGTGCTTAGCAGAGCAATAGCTACAAAGACAAAGAGTAATTGGTGTGCAGCGAGTGGTGGCCAGCGCAGGAAGAGCAGATGCATCAACATACTGTAGGAATAAGTGTGTTGTGCAGAGGGTCACGCGGGGGCAGTCCCACATACCTGCTCGTATTTACCCGTCACCTGTAAATGTAAGTGCAACGAGGTTTTCCCCTGCAGGCATTGCATCTTATGAGGCCTCACGGTGACTTATTGTGCAGATTGCAAGGAGAGCTGTAGAGCAATGCTTTTATATTTTTACTGCCTGAATGACCCGGTTATGATTAATTATGTTGTACCTTATTTGTTCGATACAACCTCCGTCTGTAGGATGATTTAATGTCCCAGCTTCTTGGCGGTTTCAGGTTTTTGCTGTAGCTGTGGTTTTATTTCCCCCCTCGCTAATTTTAATTATTTATTTTGGAATATGTGTGCCTGTGCAGCAGTCTGTAAGTGTAATCATGGGGGTGGGCATGCAGCTGAGGAGGAGGGTCTATTGTGATCCAGCCAGCTTATGTGTGTCAGCCATAATTACATTTGCAAAAATAGCCTTTTTTTTTGTTTTGCAGGTTGGAATGTGCCTTCACATGTATTGCAATTAAACACCTGGGAGCAAAATGCTGCACGGTACATTAATATCTTAACCTGTGATGCAGGGATGGACTGTCTGCACTTAGCTCAGATTCTGCCGCTTTCCTCGCTGGATAAAATCTCCTCCACATTAGCATTCCGAGCTTTCTTACTCGGTTCCGCGAGGCAGCTGTGCCAAGCTCATTTCCACCCTTTATCTTATTGCTAAACACACGTCTGGACGTCACGGCCAGTGAAAGCTATCGCAAACTTAGGACTTAGCAGGCTTTTGTGTGTCACGGTGTGGTTCCTGGATGAACTGTTCCATAATTTATGCGATGAAAGGATGACCTGTTGTTTAATTCATGCGATGTCTGAATGAGGACCATTTGGATCTGTTTATTGGGCTCTGCTGCACTGCTGTCCTCAGTATATATCCTGCCTTATATCACGCTGCTTTAATAGGCCGTAAACATCAGTTAAAACGATTCAGGACAGCTATGAATGAGCCACGCCAGGTCAGAACTTTATATGTTTATACGTACATGCATACCTGGCGTGAATCTGCCCCATACGGACACTTGAACCCGTATCCAAATGTCATTAGAGGTATTTGCGCCCTTGATTGAAAATTAGAGTATGCAAATCTCTTGCAAGACTTTCCTTTTTATACATCTTGTCCACATTTCAAACAATCTTAATAAGGTTTTCGGAAGGCAGCGAGTGTGAAATTGTCCAGCGAGTGGAGCCATTTGGGAGACACCGAACCCTTGTTTTTAATTAAAACTCAAATAAGGTGGCAAGGACGTCAGCACACCTGAAAGACCAGAACAGCGTCTGCTGGGGGAAGTCAATTAAAACAGGAAATGTAATTATAATGGGCGACTCATTTATGCAAAGTCGTTGATTATTTGCAATTAAAAACTAGCTTAGATTTTTACGATTTCATTTGGCCACTATTATAGTGACTCAGGTAACTTGCAGGTGAGTCTGGAAAAACAAAACTGTTCTATTCTTAAACTCTTAGTCTTTCATCCAGGTCAAAGTTTGGTTTTTGTGCAACTTGCTGTAAACCAGATTTGATCAAAAGGCTGTTTCCTCCTGATCTAAAGCATCAAAAATACCCTTAAAAATAACTCGGTCATTAAATCTGATGTGACATTAAAGTAAATAAGGAAGTTAGTGAAGCCTAGTGAGCCAATTAATGAAGCAGAACAAGACTTCATAAGAGAAGCATCAGATCCTTACTGACCGTGGCGGTCAGAAAGAAACTGATGGGATAGACTGTGACGTAGAACGGACCAAAGCCCTGTAAAAAACCAACCGTATCAGTGTTTATGTAAATAAAAGAAAATACCTGCGTTTTATTTCTCCAATTAAGCTCCAACTTTACGATCGCATGTGCAGGATATTTAAGTGAGCCTTGTAAAAATCTACGATGTGATCCAGGTAAGATAAACAGCCAAATGATCGTCCCTCCTGACGCTCCGCTGAAGGCGTACAGTCAGAACTGCTGTTCTTCAGCTGTTTACCGCGCGTTTATGGGTACCATTATCCAAGCAGCGATGTCAGTGGGTGGCTACCAGAGCTGGAGGTGAAATAAGCTATTTAGCTGCTTCATGATAGCGATCCCCAGCCCTCGCCGCTTTCTCGTCCAGGGTCAGCTTAGCAGCCTTCTAATCTCCCTTAGTCTCGCGGCTTTCATTAGCGTGGCACTTGATCAATTCTCCGCTGCCGCGAGTGCCAAAGTTATATCTAAAATGTGTCAGAGTGCATCACCACAATGTGTTTAGCTGATCGCTGCAGTCTGGTCGTCTTCTCGGAGTCAACGCTTGATATGGGCTCGGTCGGCCCTCTGCGTGAGGTCACAGGACACCAGCTGTTTACCCGTCGACGCCAAGTTGAGGCGAAATTTGAAGTTCTCTGGACGCGTCTCGATCCTATTGTCTCCAATGCTCTTCATCTCGGGTCTCAGCATGACTCCAAACCCGCCAGCGAGGATCCTGCCTTCCCGATCTCTGTTTTCTCTCGCTCAAATTTGTTGACATTTGTGACTCTATACTGGGGTTTGGAGGGTTTCTGGCCTGGTGGTGCCAGCGGTTTCTGGTTCTAGTTTGGAGTTTGCACGGGCTGTTTGATTGCGCTGCTCCTTTTATATGATTTCGGTGATTTGTAGCATTTGTCAGATGGGACGGAAAATTGGTTTTGAACTGCAGCGTGGTGAATCTGTGGTCGTAAACAAAAGGAACGCCGGGCTACATCCTGACATTGTACAAAGATGGAAATGTCTGAGGTTCCTGCCGCCTGTCGCCGGGAGGTCGTTTTGAGTTCATTCTTTGGCGTTTGGCAGCCCATACCCGCTAACAACTCGCCTCTTCTCCCTTTTATTGCGTCCATCTGCTCCGAACAGCTGAACGTCCGCCGGTCTCACAACCACCCCAAAGGAAGTGCTCCTCTTCTCAGGTTGCACAAAGTCTCGAGAACGCTGGCCGGGACGGGTTTTGGTCCCGCAACCCTGCCACCAGAGGGCGATCCAAATCCTCTGGCTTCACAAAGCGTCGATTTGTTTCGCTCTTTTCACGGGGCGAGGAGGTCTCAGGAGGCAGTTCATGGTTTCATCTGCCAAATGCCAGACCTGTCACCGCCTCTCCCTGCAATAGGACACGTCAGAAATCCTTGGCCCCTCCTTTCATCCACCTTCCCATCCTTCATCATAAAGAGCAGCGAATGGGAACAGCAGCAAAGAGGAGCTTTTTATCTCTCAATAAAGGCCACTTAGCTGGATAGATCTCCCAAGACTCATTAGCTTTGGTCTTTTTTTTTTTTTCTTTTCTCTTCTTGGCACCACATGAAGGAATTTCTGGAAGAGGGCAAACGCTCCATCTAATTAAGGATACCTTTCACATGAACTTACCTCTCTCTCTGGTAATTCCTCTACCTCTCTGTCTTGTGTTTTGCTCTCTTTTTTCCTGATTATCACTCATAGGAAGCCTTAAGGTGCCTTTCACAGTTTCTGTACATTTTAGCGAGCCTTGAAAGCTTCTGAAAATCACTAGCTAACCACTTCTTTGATGTCCTCTCCGAATGCTAATCAGTCTCGTTAGGTTATGACATATTTGTGATTGAGAACGTTAAATCAATCTAATAAACCCCAAGCGCTCCGATTCTTTTGATTCTTTTTTTATTTTTTAAACACACGGACAACAACCTCTCACTGGCATGGGGTACGTTGGGAATGACATCATTCCGAAGATGTTTGTGGGAAATCTGAGTTATTTGTTTTGAAAAGTGGAGGGAGAGAACGAACACTGTCTGACTTTGTTCTATTTCTGTGGATCGCTGCTGGAGGATTACTGCAAGTGGCAGCGTATTCATTATTTAGGTGGCAGGAGCAGAGCAGAGGAGCCGCTGGTTTCATAAACCACGATGGGCGCGCCGCCATGCTACACAGGCAAACTAAAAAAGAAAGTTTCGCTCTGGAACTGAATTTCTTTGCGATAAACACTTGTAGCGACTCTGCCAGAAACTGCTGAGACCGTTGATGCTAACGGGAAGCAATGAAGCAATCTGGGGCTGATGGCGCTAATGGATAAAATCGTTGCGTGCTCTTGGGGATGGCTCGGTTACGTAGGTCTGGTAACTCATAACGCGTTCTTGCAGTTTCATCATGCATGTCGGACGTGTTATTGCAGTTTGAAAATAATTAAACGTTTCCTATTTTTTCCGTCACATAAATACTTTTTTTTTGGGTTCCGGCCTGGCTGATTACGTAACCATTTGTCTCCTTTTAACCCGGGGGAGGGGGACCAAGCGAAGCAGGGATAGAAACATTGGAATGTTATTGACCAGAGCAGGAATAAGATGAGAAATCTGGGTAGCAGGATGTTTCGACCTCACGTTAGCATCCCTCTTGGCTGAAGTGTTTACCCCGACAGTTCTCCGCCCGGACACAGATACCATCCCGCCGGTATGATTAATGCACTGCTCTGCTGCCGGGCTGGAGGATGTCTCTCGGCGGTCTCCTTCTCCTTTCCAGTACTCCTCCCTGATATTTCACTAATGTGACTCGACAATGAAGAGATTGATAGTGATCATTATGCTGCTCGCAAAGAGTAATGTCACTTCCCAGCATGATCCAGCCGGCTCCTAATTCAACTACTGCTGTGGCTAGCATCCGGGCAGCAGCAGCATGTATTTTTACAAGTGTTCCCACGTAGCTGGCACTATGTTAACCCGGAATCAGTGACATTTCCGAACAGAGGTCCTTCTGTTGTTCATCATAAACATTTGGAGCTACGCTGACATGTTTAGCGATGCGTTCTGCCACAGGACGGCTCTCCCCGAACAAAGAGTCGTGACAGGGGAGGCATTATTACACCAAACAAGAGAATCTGCATTTCGCCTTAACACTTTGCAAACCACATCCCCATTTTCTCTGTAGTACGTGCAACAGCAGAGGTGCGAGGGTCATTGGTTTGTTTTGTCTCACCAAAAGTCCCTACAGCTAAGTTGATTTGTTTATCTGTATATGTTTAGCCTTTGGCCTCAATCTTCTGAGAAGGAAAGAGGTTTAGCATTTAAATTGGTTGATCCACAGCACATTTGCTCAACCTGTTTTTAAGGCATTACATTGATGAAAAGCAGATGCTAATCCCTGGTGGTGTGCGGCCTTATCTGGCTAAACGCCTGACGATGAGATTCTATTGTCACTCTGGGAGTAAAAAGACTCTTCTTACATGTGACTCCCCGTAGTTGTTGACCTTTTTGCCAAGTGCTAAACTGCGTCTTCAGGTTAGCTCGAAGGCTGTGGATTTGATTTACAGTATATATAGTATATATATAGTATTGAGTTTTCTCACCGTGTTAGCCGCTAGCAATGCAAACTCTTCCCAACCTTTTCACTCATTGGAAAGTTGTTACTTTTTGCTCATTCGCCATACATGCTGCTACAGTAACTCCCTGTCAATCAGTGCCCAGATCCCAGCAACGGTGTTAGCATACAGGTTTTCAGAGCTAATCCCACGATCTCCTGTATGCATTTCTTTTCCGCTTATGTTCACGCCAACTGATCCTCTGGTTTCACCGTCCTCATTGTATACTTAGCCAGACAAGACGTTTTGTCAATAGTGTTTCCTATGAATATGTACGAGACAAAGTGGCCTTTACCTGAATGTGGCAGATGTGATTTCTAACTAAATCATAGGGATTACTTTATTGACACTGCCTTGAATAAACATTAGGATGAGGTCAACATTCCTTCGTTATTTGCACAATGTCCGTTGCACGTCGCGGCTCCGAATCCAGCCGAGCTCTTCTCGCCCTTGTTGAATATTTGCAGCGGAATTATCATATTTCAACATTCGAGTTTAGAGGTGGATGCACTTTTAGTGCTGACCGTTGAGTTATTAGCTGTGACGCAGAGCTGTGTAAGACCGGCGGTTCGGTTCGGTTCGGTCGGTCGGTCGGTCCGTCTGTCGGTCCGTCCGTCCGTCCTGGGTGCCACCCGTGTTGCCGTCTGACCGCCGTCCGAGCTGCAGAACATTGGTTCAGCTCTGCGACATTAGCGTTGCATCCCGTCATGATCTAACTTTTTCAGATTGCAGCCGGACCTCCAGAGGGCACAAAGGAGGAGATTTTATCACGACAAACATGAAATTCTACGCCAACAGTGACAGTTTATTAAGAGTTATGACTGCAACATGATACTCGGAACAAGTGTTACTGCAGACAGTCGGTACCAACTGTGTTTTTTTTTCCAGGGTATCAATATGCTTTATGCCATTTAATCTTGTCAGGAGTGAAGTATATACGGTGAGGTCATACGATATTAATCCTAGTCAGGAAACCTAACCAGCTGCTGTCTTTCATAAACTGATAACTTATGGTCTGAGCCATATGCTCCCGCTGCCGCCTTTTCTCTCAGATTTCACTTCTCAGTTTCCATTGTCAGGCTCGTCCGGGCTTTTTATGATCCTAATTCTGATGGATGTATTCCAGTGCGAAATGATTTAGCTGGGTGTGAACGCGGAGCATCCTCTCCCTCCCTCTGCTGCCATTTGGTGAGCGGGTGGAAAAACTCAGCGACCAGAAAGCCTGTTGACGATGCACCTCCCTTATCTAATTGGGGCAAAGCAAACATGATTAGGCCCAATCTGAAGGACGATCAGTGTCTTGCACCGCGGAGACGTTTCACAGACGTTCGCGTTCTGCTGCCTGCACAGCTGAGAAGCAAATTAGCTTAGAAATTACTCTGTCCATTGAAGCTAGTGGGTTTTTATTTTGCTATTGTTTTATTAGCAAAACTGAATGTAGTTTTTTTTTTCCCTCTGGAATTGTCAACTATCTTTCTTTTGTTGTGTGGTTTGAAAGTGAATTTTCCCCCTTTTTTTCTATGCATTGGGATTAAATGCAACATTGCGAGCTGTTCCCTCTTGTTGCCGTTACTGGGAAAACTGAGGTAATGTTGTTAGAGTTTAACAGCTCGTATACATCTGTCGGCGTCATCCTTTTCTATTTGTCGCAGTGTCCGTTCCAAACGTGACCGAGCTACCTTCCCACTCTGCGATGTTTCCGCCTCACTCTGAGTCATGACGAATTCAGATTGTTATGCAAGCAACACCTCACCGAAGTTGATGAAGTTCAGACGCGGAGAAGCAAGCGAGGTGCTAATTGTCGCCTGCCGCGGCAGAGCACAAATTGCACGGTTTACCAGTAACCCGCTTAAAACGCAGACGCGGCTCGGTGGGATCATGTGAAGAGGCTAAATGGAGGACAGACGAAGGAGAGTGACGGACGCTCTGCAACTTCTTCCTGGTCCTGCTCTACTGCAGCGGCGCGCATGTTCGACATCCAAGCACACGTTATATCACATAAGCGTGTGTTCAAGGAAGAAATTTCATATCCGTAAATGTATGTTCCTTTTAGTTGGATAAAATCTGCAGGCGCTCCACTGGAAGCTGATGCAGATTGAGTTCCATTAGCAACATTTCTTCATTGGGTTATTTAATACAGTACTGAAAAGCCATTAAATGGCAGTGATTGACTTTGCAATCATTAGGTTAAATGATGTGTTTTTTTGTTACTTATGCTGTTATAGGCACTAAAAAATGGATTTCAGACTGGGTTGATGTATTTCCAGAGTGCCACAACAAGTGCCCCAGGAAAAGAGACTTTAGCTGTGGCAGAAGTGAACTTTTCACCTTATTTAAAGGGAAATTCTAATGTGTCATCTATAAGAGATGATGATTATGCTGTGCATTTACATGGTGATGCTGATCTTCCCAGTTTCTTTCATTTTCATAAATTTGCATGATATTTATCAGGCACATTTAAAAACGCAGCAGGATTATGATCCCGCTCCTCGCGAGGAGGAAGCAGAGTGATGGGTTCACAGCCAAATGTCCTTCCTTCGATTTTGCCAGAAGTCATTTAGAAAAGAAAGCTGACATTACGACGCCTTTATAGCTTCTTTCCAGCCAGCTTCATGTTGGTCTGCCTACAGTCGCAGCATTAGCAGCCTTTGCACTTGGCTTTTCTGATTTCTGGCAGTATTTGGAACTGCTGAACTCTAAAATGGTGCTACCTCAGAGGCGACTTCATAGATTTCCTGTCTTTGGTTGACAAATAATACCAAAATAAGATGAAGAATGCTGACACTCTTTTAAACTGGCTGTTTGTCATAAAAATATTGACACTCCATGAATATGAAGTGTCAAAATAGCAAGTGGCAAATGTGTGGGTCCGTTTGTACGTGTTTATGCTTGTTGAGGGTGTGGGTCGCTCCCGGCGTGATCGATACATTGTTATCTCACCTTGGCGGGGGGGGATCTAAAGACATTGATATCTTAAACAACCACGTTTCAATGTCCTGAAAACAGACGGCAACAGCAACATCCAAGCTCACACGTGCATGGGAAATGGTTCAGTGCACATTTATCCTTGATAAGTGTTTTTGAAATTTGATCCGCATCAAGATTATGTTGTTAATCCACGAGAGGAGCTGATAGAGAAGCTCCACCGACGAGCCACGTTGGGAAGAGCTTTGATTCGTGCGAGCGTTGAGGTTGTTTTAGCAGGGTGGGGGGTGGGGGTTGTTGCTGTTCCCGCAGTTCCTTCGAAAGCAGCCTTGGGAGAGTCGACGGGGGGGGGCATGCATGAGTCGGATGCCACCTTGACAACACCTTGGAGGTGAAAATCAATGTCTGCCAAACAAAGTGAAATGTTGGTCTCAGCCGATACATGACGGATGAGGCTTTGGGTGGTATTTTCTGAGGTGAAGGAAGACTGAAATGAAGACGCGGACGTCCCTATGTGCTGTTGTCAGGCAGGGCGGGATGAGAGCCGCTCTGAAGGATCGGACTTTTCTGACTGCTTTTCATTATTGATTAACAAGCTTTTGACTCGCGTGAGATTTGAGCCATTCTGAAATTAGAGGGGGATGGATGCGTGTGGACGTTCAGGATGACTGCACAGCAGATTAAGCTTTAAAAGCCAGTTTCAGTAATTAATTGCAACACCGGGCCACTAGACCTTGTCTCTACTGGGGGGGCTGTACAACAGTTAAGTCGTCTTGATTAGAAAGGATTGAACCTTGGGTCACAGTAGTGTCTGTATTGCGTTGCATGACCAAAACCCTCTTCTAAGTCACCCCATTTGACAAATGCACTTCAGTAGCCATGTCTTAAACCTTTTAATCATTCCTCAGAATGCAGAGCCAGAGCCCAGTTTATGCAGCTAAGTGGTACTCGTAGAAATAGCACAGCTAGCTCGGCACGTCAGTAGAGCTAAGCTCCTGTGTGCCGCGTCTCCAGAACTCTTGCAGTGACCTCAGCACAGGGCCCTGGGCTATCACTCTGCCAACTGAGCATGCACAGAGACCGAGAGGGCGCGCAGGTTGAATTTTAGTTCTTTTGCAGGGAGAAATGAGAATGTTCCTGTAGCAAAACTCAAAAACATCAGTAGCGCTGGAAGGCTTTCTCTGCAAGCTTTTAAGTGCCTGCCTCTGTGCATGGCCGCTGCATCTAAAACATGTGCATGAAGACATAAAGTTGATTGTTTCTTCCCACTGAGGATAGGTACACCTCCAGTGTGACCCTTCCTGCTACTATGGTGCTCCGTTCAGAGAGCAGTGCAAGAATTACCAATAAGCCGTACTATTATTATTCACGTCCTGTCCTCTGTGCTGTGGCCAAGAGTAATGCAACAGTGGGCCATCAATTCATAGCCTGGTTCTCGGGAAAAGCTCTGTGGAGAGCAGAGGGATTTTTCAGCTTGTGTTCTCGAGCTGCAGATCAGGAGCCAGACATGGCAGGAAACTCTTGGCTCGGAGAACTGAATGTGGGAATGTTTGGAGGAGTCGGGAGACCACGCGAAGGCTTCTTTTTTTATTACAGGTCAATGAAATTTGAAATGTTAATAAATGGGGAGTGCAGAGATGTTGACCTCTTCTCACCGTATACTGCAGAACACTATTTAAGGAATACCAGGAATAATAGGAAATAAAGAAGTAAAGTTCAACAAACATACAAAAGAACATGATTAACACAGAGCAACATATTTACTGACGCAATTGAGGATCACTACACACCCAACAAATTCAATCAAATTGAAACTGCTTTGTCTTATTTAATTGTTGCATTTGCTTATTTGCGAGGATACAGAAATCTGGCATCCTATAAAGTTATTTTCTAGTGGCATCGGTGTCTATGGCCCATTATATAAGTCTCATTCTGCCATTTGTGTCTTCAGAATGGTCTGAAAGATATGCACTGTACGCCGCTCCATCTCTGCTCACAATGGAGGTGAAAATGAGTCATCTGTGTGAGTGGAGTGCATCCAGTTGAGAACAATATGCCAAAAATTAATCAAGAAAAGATATGCTTTCCCATTTTGCATGGATGCTGCTTCCTTTGTTTGGTTTCCATACAAACGGAGTGATTTTGTACAGGAAATGCAATTATAGCTGCTATTGGAAAAGACCGCGCCACTACAACCATGAGTGGTTTGTTTTTTCCCCCTGCAACCATTTTCTCAAGTGATTGGGGAAGTGAGTTCTAAATGAATAGGGAGGAACAGGAACAGTTCTCCTGAGTACGCATGTCACATTTCAATGACCCCCGAGATGATGCGAGCCACATTATATGTAATTATGACGGTATTGATTTGGTCCGAGGAGCGAGGCGCCGTTCGGCAAAATTAGATTTTGAGAAGTTTTTCTTGTTGTCGTCTTGAAACTGCGACCCAGGTGACGCGTTGTGACACGAGAAGTTTTATTCTTTACCCACCTTCTCCGTTCCGGTGTCTCGGAATTTATATCTCAAAGATTTGGACGTTAGCCACTGATGTTTTTTTTCCTGTGCAAACCTCAGGGGGTGCTGAGCGATGACCATCTGGGCTGGCGCCCCCTTTCAGAGAGCGTCCGTCCCAGTCGTGCCCCGGGATCAGAATCCAGCCTGTTAACGCTCAGACTGGGCAGGACTCGTTGCGTGGGCGCGTGGCCCGAGACTCTCGGCCACCTTAAGAAAACTGACGCGGTTAATATCGCCGCACTTGTAAAGCAGCAGCCGTGACCTGCTTTAAGAGCAGATTTCTGCGTTAAGCTCCCCTTTAACATTCATCACACGACAGAGTAGCAACAAACAAACATGGAGGAGAGAAGCCACTGACTCTAAGAGGACACAGTAAATTATCCTTGATGTCAGAAAGCTGGAGAACTGTGAGGGAGAATACAGGAAACGCAAGGCAGGATTTGCGCTAACGTTATTGTAATCTATGGTGATTGGAGGTTTTTTTGCGCATGATAACCGAACCTCTGGTGCCAGCAGAGGCATAATTGGGGCGGTAGAGGACAGGGAAGTGGTACTGAGGTTGGAGATTTATTTAAATTATACAGTTTAAGAACGCGTAGCCAAAGCTTCTTCCGGGATCAAAACAGGATGATGCCGCGACAGGAATGGCAGGTTGGAGCAATTATTGCGATCCTGACGCTACATCAAAGGTGCGAACGAAGCGGCAGGTTGAGAATTTGCAGCAAACGCGCCTGTTTTGGGCAGAAGCCGCAGGATTTCTGGGATTGCAGATTCATGCCTGGTGATTTTTAAATGAATGCTTTTGATGCCTGGCTCATGGATGTGGAAGCAGACAGCCATTTTCCAGGCACAGCAGCTTTTGTAGAGGGGCTGTTTACAGCTTGTTTTTCTCTCTCCGTGTTGAAAAAATGTCCACTTGGGTTTTCTAAGGAAGTAGCTGCATCGTTTACTGGTAACAATGGTTCCGCACTTATTTTAGCACTTTCACAAATCTATGATTCGACAGTTTTGTTAATTGATTTCAACATGTTTGTTTGCACGTCTCTCTTAAAAATGTAAGAGAAGAGCTGGACCAGAAGGGGATGTTGATGTGTTTAAAAATCTGCCAAAACCAAATCCATCAATTATTTGGTCTGGTTTGCTGTTTTTTAAAGCCTCATTCGATGATGATAATAATGACAGTTTTCTTTTATATACTCCAGTCTCATTAAATGTCCTTATTTTATGTCTGTGTTCAATCCTTTGAACATTTTCGGAGTGTTGTACACAGAGCAGTGTGGATATAGACTGGTACACCGTGGACTCTGCAGCTTTACGTTCTGCAGTTTTCAGACAGAACATCACCTACTGAATACATAACACCAGTTCTCAGCTGAATAAAAATGGCGTGCCGTCTGTGCCAGGTAAGCTAAAAACTGCATTGTGACGCTGCGAGCGCGTTCTCCCCGGGTCGGGGAGGAAGCCAAAGCTGTCCACGCGGGAATAAACACAACAAAATGTTTTGTCAGTGGGCTAATTGTCAAAGCCGTTTCTGAAAAGCAGTGTAATTGCTATGTAATCCGAGAGCTGTCAGAAAAGTGTTAAGCAGCCATCATCTGTATGATGATCTTCCATCTGGAGCCACGTCAGACCGAGACGTGCAAACAGTGAGGTGGCGCTGCTCGTGTTTACGAGGGACTGGCGTATTTACACTGGCGTCATAGTAGCTGAACGATGCATGAAATGTGCATGCGTGCCCCTGTATTTAATGGCGACGTGTAGTCTGAGTTTTATAGCTGCACTTTGATGGGGGAGGTTTGTAAATGCGGTTTTAAATCCATGGAGTAATGGTTTTTATATTATTGCAAGCACTTAGAACAGACCCACCTTCTAAATCAAAAGCAAGTTACGGAGACATTAAACGTGCTACCGCTCGGCATGTTTGTGATTTAAGTTGTAATTGAATAAATGCATACATGAAATAGGGGCATGGGGGGAATAACGTAGATTTTCCAAACTCTGCCGTCTCTTAATCGTCGAAGAGCAACGTGAAATATTTCTTAATTTGTTTTGGGGGATGCACAGCGTTCACGTGACACGTTGAGGAAACGGCGGCCAAAGAGATCCTGCTTTGTTTCCCCCCCTCTGCTTTGCCTGGAGGAGGGCGAGAGGTGGCATAAAAGTGAAAAACGATGCGGGAATCTGCCATATTTTTCACCATTTTCAGGCTCTGCTAAAGGCTGGATGCCTTCTCAATGTTCTGCCATATTTTTTTTTCTCTTTAATGTTCCTCCCCCCCCTTGGAGACACCATAAATCACCAGAATTCAGTTTCAGCTCAGTATGGCCATGAGCTCTGCTGCCGTCTGAGCAGTTACTAAAGTTCGGTGAAAGGTAATCACCCGGCTGAGTGTAGCCGGCTGTTACTCTGGTGACCTTTCGACCTGCGGCCAGTTCACGCCACGCACCTTAATACTTGTCATTTAGATGAGTGTAAAAGGCTCATTATATACCGCAGAGTGTAACTTTTTATTTCTGCCAGAGATCCTGATATTTTTCTGCAAAGTTACTGATCAAATTGGAAATTTATGTAAAAACCTCAAAGGCACTCAGATGTGGGACTCTTATACTGGCAGGCTTTTGGCAAGTAGACCAGACCTTTCATTAAAAATAAAAATACATCATTTCCGCTAGGGGCGATGGGAATTATGCCTATCCGTATAAATAATTGATTACGTCATTCTTGTAATAATCCCATGCTGATACGAAAGTCGTGAAGACATTTCTGTTTGTGAAAAGTGTGGCGAGGAGGATATAAAGCCCTGTGAGAGTAGCACAAACTAAGCCCCTGGAAATTGCCAACTCTCTTTGCAGAGCAAATCCACCAAACTCACCTTGGGCGAGAATGTTGAAATGCTGCTCCGCTGGGTTCATCCTGCACCTTCCTCACTGAAAAGCTGCTCTTTTATCCCACTTATGGAACACTCCCACCGTCTTCGGCTCGGTGTCACACGTGGGGAGGCGCGCCGATGGTCTGGGGGTGGGCTTATTTATTTGACTTGTTTGAACGCCCTACTTGGTCCAAATGTCATTTATTTCAAACAACACTCTGGAATTTCAGTGCGAGGCCGGCGTTGCGTGTCAAAGACGCATTTGTACATGCAGAATCTTACTGTAATGGAAAACTGTGGCCTCAGAGTTGTGTGATCTGTTTTGATGGAATTCTTTTGATTCAGCCATTGCAGTTTTCCGATCGCTGAAGGGCAAAGCAGTCAAAGCAAATGCCCTTTCAATCAATTCCATTAGCAGTTGAATCAGTCATTTAATGGAGAGTAAAATGGCACAAGACCTTTTTGCAATACTTACACAATGAATATGAAAAGGCTTTCACCGGGCTTGCCAAGCTTAGTGAGTGCAAAACGGCTTTTAATTGTGTCTCGGCTCAGTGTTAGAACATTATGCACACTACTCAAATCTCATCAGTGCTTTCATCAAAGGGATATTTTAAAGTGCTGTACATTGTGGAATCTTGAGAAGCTGAAACCTCATATCAAGTTGAGCCGTTAAACTTATTCAAGAAACACATCATGAAATGTGAACTTATTTTGCAGACCAATAGCCTCTAACAGTTCGTTTCTGAGGAAACTATGTGATGTTAGTCCTCTCTGCTCTGGTCAGCCCAGAGCATTGATGAGGAGAGCAGTTTAAAACACAGCTCGGCCCCAGAATGTGTTTATCCAGGCTGCAGCATTTGATATATATTGCAAGCATCATTAAGAATGGAATTAGCCTGATCATTTCAGCATCTGAATGCAGTATTAATCACAAAGGTCCTTTAAATCATGCCGCTGACGGAGATGATGACAAGCTGATGTTGAGGAATTATGCAAAGAGGCATACGTCTTGATCCGGTTTCAAAGTGAAAGCCCATAAACCGTGCAGCTGTTTCATCTGCCTTCCCAGCATCTGAGCCTACGCTTTAAAGGCCAGTTTAGTTCTGTGCGCCCAAACTGAAAACAATGCCACATTTTTTACAAAGGCTCATTGTGCTTTCAACAAAAAAATGAGATAAGACAGGATGTGGAGAATCTAAATTCAAAGAGCCAAAAGAAAGTCTATATTTCAGGCTGGTGTGCCCTAGAGGCCTTTAAACATCCAGCTCTCAGTGAGGGATATACACACTTAAGCAGTCCACTGCTGCTGACGCATCGTCCACAAATTCATACCCGCTTTGACATTTGTAGCTGGTTATAATGGAGTCCATGTCCTTAAAACACTGTCAGATATTGATTCAGGCCCGCTCCTTATCTGCATTTTCATTGTCAGAACCTGGGAGCTTTAGCAGAATAATGCTTCCCCATTGCTCCATTATTTTGATATCCTTCCACCGGGGTACCGGCAGCGGTGCTTATGGTATGGAAGACACGCTGCAGTCTGGAAATTTGTTGACAGAGTCTATCACCCACATGTGACAACATGTGCTCTCTTGAGAGGACGAGAGAGGGCGAGAGAGGGAGGGAGGGGCGTCAGTCTCACTCACGTCTCCGGTAATGATTTCAGCGTGCATCGGACCTTCCTCGGAGCCTCGTTCCTTATTGTGGTTGAATGTGTTGGAGAGCTACACTGCGTCCCGTTGTTTTTATATCACTGCCTGCACAGCTGCAAGCGCCACTGTCCACCCTACACACCCTACACACCCTACACACCCTACACACCCTACACACTCCGCAGTGTGAGCACAAGCAAAGTGCGCCATTCTCAACTCCACGCTAGTTTGATCCATCGATGGGGGCTAAACTTGACCGATCATTCCTACCTTGAATGGGACAATAATTCAAGTGATGAGGCTGTGGACAAGGATGGAGGCGGTACGGGGGGATGGGTGAGGGATGGGCGGAGATGGTTGATGTTTTGTAGGTGGTCCGGGCGAGGTTATTAATGTGGGACTGGAATGACAGTGTACTATCTAGGATGACACCCAGGCTCTTGAGCTGGGGGAGGAGGGAGTGAGGAGCTGTCAATGATGAGGGAGAAATTGTCGACTGTGGAGATTTGGTGCCAATGAGGAGGACATTGGTTTGGTTGCTGTTTAGTTTTGGCAGGATAGAGGTGAACCAGGATCTTATTTCAGACAAACACAAGGTGAGACAGGAGGGCGGGAGAGTTAGGTTTGCTGGAACGGTGGAGCTGGGTGTCATCTGTGAAGCACTAGAAATGGATATTGATTTTATGAAAGATATTGCCAAGGGGGAGAAGGTTGGTGATGACAAGAAGCGGCCCAAGGACAGAGTCTCTTATCATTACGATTATTATCTTTATTCTAAACATGCAATTGTTTCACATGAGTACAAACACAGCTCTGGTGGTTCCATTTGTTCTGAAATCTGAAGATCCTGAACCCATTTGAAAGGGTGATATTGGCGTTTTAAGCCTCGCTCTTCACTGTGGGGGGGTAATGCTAACTCTCTCAGCAGGTAGAAATAGCATCTATTCAAATCAATGCGGTAACTTGAGACTTTTGCGGCATCATTAACACCAGATAAGCCATATTGAACAAGTTACTTCTTTTTTAATTTTTTCCCAGCTGTTTACGTTTGTTTCATCCGGTGATCCACTTTTCCCACTGAACTGAGCCTTGGGGGGGAGAGGGAGAAGTAGTACCCGTGATCCCTGCACCATTCATATATGAATGCTTAAAAGGGCATCACATCCTGTTAAATAAAACTGCAGACACGCACAGCTCAGATGAGGACCACATGTGCTCGTAGAATGTCAAATGCTGCTCGGTTGTACTTGATGAAGGGCAGTGAGAAGGAAAAAGCATCTTTGATTAGCCCTCCCAGCTGTTGCCTCTGCTTAATTATGCTGCAGTCGATCTGCCCTAATTGCTTAAGTTAGGTATATTTTATGAGCATATAATAGATTTTGGTGAATTCAAAGCAGCAGGGGCTGCGGAGTGCAAGGTTTAGGTTGCCGCTCGCCCCTGCGACCCTGGAATGAACGGCGGTTAAGTGAAAATTGAAGGCTGAAAACAGCAGCAGGTCTCAAGCTGATGAAAGTATTGTGGCATAGCAACCCAGCTGAACGCTGTGTGCACAGCGCTGAATGCTTCAGCTTCTGAGGACAAAGGAACACATTTTTATACAGATTATATTACTTATTCTTCAATGAGTGCATTTTCTCCGACTCCGTATTTGTACCTTTTTGTTTTCTTTAGCTTGACTCTGAAGCAAAACTGATGTCTCTTGTGCACCGCCCTGCTTTACCTTATTTACTCCCGGGAGCTTTGATTTTTGCATCCCGGAGCCTTAATTCAGCTCGTTGGGTTTTATGTTTCCATAGTTCATTGTGGGATTATGCTGTCAGATTTGCTGCATGTAAAATCCCTTTTGAAGTTTTCTCTCTCCCTCCTTTTTTTCCCGTTGTGAGAGCCTGAAAATCCATTTCATGTTAAAATTGCCGCATGTCTTTGAACGCATTGACTCATCGGAATGTGATTCAGCACTGAATGTAAATTTGCAATATTCTTTTTTTTAAAAAAATCTTTCTTTTGCCTCCACGTCAGCATAAGTGCCGAGCTTTAATGCCCCTGCAGCAACAACAAAAAGGCCATATCTGTGCTGTACTCCTGTTCAGATGGCGGGTGTGAGCAGTGCAGCCTGCAAACAAGGGCAATCAAGATGTAAGCGCGCTCTGCATTGGCCAATAGATCAATATCTAGACATGAAGATAAATGGATGCCGGTCTGTGTAACATGTCATGTATCTTTATTTGTAATGCCTAATGGAGCAGAGATATTTGGCTTCCCTGTGACATATGTGTTTGCACTAACAGGACAGACGGCTGCTTTTTACAACAGAGAGATATTGATTATAGTTTTAACAGGATGCAGCAGATGCTGCGACTGAAATGTCATTTAATTAACTTTCTTGTAAGTTGTGATCCATTTCCATCAAGGAGATTTTTTACTCGCAGCATTTACATAAATGTGTAATCCTGTCAGGCCATCATAATTGAATTCCAGAACCCAAGTGATACTTTTTTTTTTCCCAAGTGCATCATTTCCCTTTAGCCTCTCATTGACATTGTATTATTGCACTCTGCAGCTGATCATACAAAAACTGCCTCTGCTGGGAAGTGGAGTGGGGCTGTTGGCTGCTCTCGTGCTCATATACTGGAATGAGACCCAGAGGTGAAGTCAGACCATCCAGTATTGGTAGATAATCCACATTTCTATTAGCCTACTTAGCACTTTTGTAATAGGGCTCAAAGTCCAGCCCAGGAGATGAGTGGGATGGCTCGTATTCATTACCACAAAGTCATGACTGCCTTATATTTCTCGAATGCCAATATGGCAGTTGATCGCTGGCAGGTCATGTGTAAAGACTCAGATTTGACTTTGAACAAGGTGATTTTGGGGGTTAGAAATCGGCCGGATTTGATTAAAATCTGCTTGATTTAATTAAGTTTGCTCTGCAGCGGCGCAGCACTCGACATCTGTTTGTGCCTGTCTCAATCGGCGTCTCCGACTGTATCTGACTGCGCTGTTCAAAGAAAACATCGTAAATTCAAGCACTTTTTGTCAGAAAATCATAGCTAATACAGCAATCATTGCAGGTGTGCCGATGCAAAAGTGGGGATTTGAGTCGGTCGTTACCTGCATCTTATTCAGTAATTCATAAGGAATAAATCAGAAATCGGCGCACATGCGGGTCTGAGTTTGTTCCTTCGTTGAGCTTGTAATGGAAATGCGGCAGACACATTCAAGATTTATTTTCCATAAATTCTGTATCCAAACTCCAGGAAGATGGCAGTAAAAGGGGATTTTAAAGTGTCTCACGATAAAACTGCTGTTATTATTGTCTAGCCATTAAATTGTGCTTTCTTTTCTCCTCTGTTTTGCTGTGATTCATTCAAGGAAAAAGGAAAAAACCTTGCTAGTTTCCAGTAGATGCATGCTCAATGAAGCTAAGGTTAACTCATGCACCAGAACCAGACCTCTGGTATTCATCTGCTCTAAATTTATCTCATAAAAATTCATGTGGGGAATGCAAAAATGTGGTCTCCTTACAGGAACAACTCATCCAGGTTGTTCAGGCGTATGTAAGGAAGAATGCTCGCCGTCTCATTGGAACAAATCAGAATTGTCAGGACTGAGTTTTTTACCTTTTTAAACAGGGAAGATGGATAGATAATCACCACATGCCATTCTGGGGGCCAATTACACAGCTTTGTGTGAAATTGGAAAACCTGTTCTCGCAGAGCTCTAATGGATGTTCTGGTCATTAGTTATTTGAGAGTCTTCTCTGGCTGTAATCAAATGTGAAACATTGCGTTTAGTGCCTATAAAAGAACAGCTGCCTTTCTGAGTGACCTTCTGTTTAGGAGAACCCAACTGTCAGCTGTCTGACGTTTTTGCGAAAATTATTATGGGCTTCGCCATAAAAGCACTCCTTGGTCGCACTTTTTCCCCGTGGTCCAGCTCATTTTAATGTCGTATTTGCTTTCCTGGATCATTAAAGTGGCTTTTGTGGCTTATATACTGGACATGGTAGCTGCCGTTGTTATCCCGCCCCTGTGGCGCACCCATCCCGGCCCTCCAAATAAATTGGCCAAATATATTTGTTACCATGGGGATGCGCAACTTAATTTTCCTCTGCCTCTTTCCAGGTGACCACATATCCAGTCAGCCAGGCCCGCCCCCTCTCCCGCCAGCCCCGCCCCCACACAGGCAGCATCCGTCCATCACGTCCCTCAGCCGCAGCTCACTGGCCAATCAGAGGAGCCCAAGCCCGCCGCCCACAGCCGGCCTGGCGGCCGACTTGCAGAGTACGGCGGAATGCGTCCAGCTGCAGGACAGCTGGGTCCTGGGCAGCAATGTGGCCCTGGAGAGCAGGTGAGTGACCCCCGAGGCCTCCACCGCTACATTTACCATAGATTATGTGAGGAAGCAATATGGGATTCCCACCAGTTAATTTAGAAGTGAAGAAGCGTCGCGCATAAGAGGTGAAAAAACTAGTTCAGTTCAATTCTCTTAAGCCAAGAATTCTCTTCAACCTGGATGACTGGGAACGCTCATCAAGAGGAAGCAATCATTCAGAAAATAGGTTGCCCCCCCCCATAGTTCTGATACTGACTCAGATATTTCAGATAAATGTTGAAGCTGCGTCAGTCGCAAGTGCTGATCGTTTCAAATCTATTTTCTATTCATTGATTTTAAAGTTTTAAAGAGGCGACCGACTTATTTATGAATCTGCTGTCAGATCCGTGTCGGCTGAGGTTTTATTTGGAATAAAAAGCTCATTTTTCTTTGCCTGCTTGGAATCGGTCCACTTATCCCTCCAGTTATTTGATGTCTCAAGGAGACGGCGATCGGCCAATATGTCTACTGTAAAACTGACACTCAGAGATCCCTTTGAGTATTAACTGCTCGATATAAATACTTGACTCAACGTTATTGGCATCGTGGCGGCATACGTCATTCGTACGAGCTCGAAAGGTTTTGAGGAAATGTCGCCCATCTGGCTACGACCTGGAGGATAATGTTCAGCATTACGGACCTGTGAACCTCAGATTAAATAATTTATTCTAAAAATGCCACTGACATTTTGTTCCTCACTGTTGTTCCCGTAATGCCCATATTAACGTCTCCACCTCATCAGGATGAATTATCGTGCCACAAATGGTGCGTGGCATAATGGCCTCTGCTGCTCTTGATAAATAGGCTCCATGTTTTTCCCTCTGTTGAGAATAATGTTGTCACATTTTATAGCCTGCTAAATTGGATATACCTGCACTCGGGTTGGACGTGCGCGGCCGGAGTGAACTGTGGCAGCGGCGGAAAGCCTGCCAGTCGGAATAAAGATGGAAATAACAGAAGGAATTTGCCAAGCAGATTGGGGGACATCATCATTTGCAGCACAACATGCTACTCTGTCGGAGAGCCTCTGCCATGTTTTCCTAACAGAACATCAGTTACATCTTTAATCAGTAAACTCAAAATATCCTGGCTAATGAAGTGTGTTCTACACCCTGACTTAGAATGGCCTCCAGTAGATGATTGCATTCTAGCCTGATATTTCTCTGGCACGGAACACCCTTTTCCAAGGCACAGATGAACGTAAACTCGGGATTCTGCCTGCGACAGCCTGAAGTAAGAGCCCCTCGTGATCCGGCTCAATCGGCGGGGATGTGCGGTGACAGTTTCTCTGTCTTTTTTTTTTTTTTTTTTGATGCAGTGATTGAATCCTAACCGTGCCGTGACCTTGAGCCGCCTTGGCCTTATCGACAAAACAATACGTGCACACCTATCATGAGACAAGACATAAATCACTATCACTGCGGTGGACTCTAAATCAAGTGGTTGTCAGTGGGTGGGGAAAAGGGGGCTGCTGAGAACCAGGGGGGCAAAAGGAAACACCCAGTACACCACATAATTGTACATGTCAAGAAAACTACCAGGTTGGGGAATGTAGAAGGAGTATTGAATGTATTTATTAGGCTGCTTTTGCAAACACCGGGCAGGGAACCCGCGCCGCAGCGCATCCTGTATGCGTTTGGCTCCAGGCGTCTGAATTTCTTTGACTCTTCCTCGAGGCTGTGACTCCTAAAGCAGGTCTTACCTTCCTGGCGTGTTGCACAGCACTTTAAAAGATTGCAAACATGAACAAGTCCTCCTCCCTCAGAGGTCCCACCTCCTCCCCCCTTCCTGACCTCTGGGATAGTGAAAGTAGAGGCGAGTTAATTGCGATGGCCTCACAATAACCACTGCTAACACCGAAAATCACCATCCACAAAGCTAAACCTAACACGATTGCTAATGCTACATTGAAAGCTAATGGTCGTGGTGGCCATTGATTTGACAGTATTTGACACTTTTGCAAGTGTAACTGCTATAATTATGCCGTGCAACATCCAAACTACAATGGTAGTTTCTAACTTTAAGGAACGATGTTGTTATTGGTTGGTTTTTATTGTGAATGTCAAATATACCCACACAAGACGGTGATCTCGCTGTGCTCGGGCTGTTCGGCTGTGTGAAACCGTCTCATTCTGAATGCATTTGCTCCACAATCGACAACATCTGAAGATAATAAATCATCAATGGCTATCAGCTTGGCAGAGAGAATAAACAGGAATACACAGGCTAAGTCTTGGCCACCAGTCCAAGTTGTAAACTACATCAAGTATGAGAACCATGTGCGGTTGGACGTTTAAGCGGTTCTTTACAGACGGCCGACACGATGTCACGGCTGCAGGACGGCATCTGGGAGCTGTTTTCCACACAGTTCATTCATCAGCCTGGCAAACGCTTATTAAAAGCAATCCAATTAACCCTTTCCTGCTTCGTACAAGTCTCGGCATTGCCTGTCCCTGACCTAATACAGGTTGACGTCTGGGTCCATACACGCGGATCTTTAAGTGTGTTGCATTCACGTTCAATGGGACTCGGTTAGAAAAGTCGTTACGACACTTGAGAACACGTCCATCGAAGTCCCGTGCTGTCATTCAGTGCAGCTGTAAGCGCCCTATGTCGGTCCTCGTTGGATTGAATGCGTCTCGGCTGGCACGCAGCAGTGTGTCCCTCAGCCGGTATCAGTTTTCCTGGTGGAAAATGCGTTTGGGCTGCTCTCGGGGAGCACCAGAAGAAAGCAGCTGTAAGGAGAGGAGGTCACTTTGCGTACAGGCGTGTGTTTGTCTGCAGGGAAGCACATGTGAAATGTAAGTCAAGACAGTCGTGCTTGACTTCAGAGGAGGAAACCTGAACTTTTTTTTGTCCACGCCGACTTTGTTCTAAGGATTGTACCAGGACTGATTACTCATGTGTGCGATTTCCGCCAACTAGCCATTTGGCACGGAAAGCAGCTCGCGGAGTCGGTTGATTACCTGCCAAAGTAAAGGGGTGTGTAGACGGAGTGGTAATCCTCAAGACTTGGTTTTTTTCTTCTTGTATTCGTGTGTTTTTCATTTATTTTGCCAACATCTTTGGTGCCAAGCAGGCGTTTCTGTGGTGATTCCAGAGTTCCCGCAGTATTTTCCCTTCACAACTGCCGCTGCTGGCAGCCCAAATGCATCTGTTCCAAATGGTTTTGGCCGGCATATCTAAAAGCTTTCTTCAACAAAATATGGATGGGGAATGGAAAACTGGGATTCACTGAGAGAGGGCATTAAGCGTCACAAATGCGCTGTAGCAGCAGGTGTTAAAATTAACCCTTTTACGATTGTCCTACAAGAATAAGATCAATCTCGCGATTAGCATTTCACCTTATATATATATATATATGTGTGTGTGTGTGTGTGTGTGCCTAAAAGCTGCTCGGCTGATGCCAAACTCATCAAATCTAGTGAATTCCATATGCAAAGAGCACTCTGAGAACTCTGGATGGCACCCCACTGATGTCTGTGGGCACAAAGGCACACACACACATCATTAATCCCTTAGCCCATCCCCCACCCGCGGCAGGAAAGCAGGTGATGATCTGTCTGAAAGCTACAGTGATGATAGCAGCCGTTGGGATGTCCGCCACATCTGTAGCATTTGTGTGTGCTTGTTTGCTCGTCCATTCATTTTGCACTGGATTAATCCCGCCTGATCCGACTGTCACCTTGAAATGCTAATGCTAGCGCAGAACAACGGCTAATAGGCAGATTACATATTCTGAGGGCTTCGATTTGCATTATTTCTCTCAGACCCTTTCCAACTGGAGCTTAGCCGTCGACAAATCCGCCCACCGACTGTTTAGTCTTTCGTCCTCTGCGAGGATGTTTTCAAATGTCATTCCGATGACAAGCAGTGTTGTGAGAGCAGAGGGAGACCAGGGTGGCTGCCGCTTTTGTATTACAAGCTGCTCATTGGGACAGACAGGCGTGCACACAAACTCACTGTGATCACACTGACGCACAGCCATTCATTTGGTCTCTCTCTCCCCCTCAGACTCACACTGTCTTGATTGTCTGCACTCTTTCTCTCTTTTCACTCATGGCACACCATGTTAGGGCCGACTGGATTAGCATAGTAATGTGTCTTGTTGCATCGCACTGGCTGTAATCAATTACAGTCGGTCATCCAGTGTGTGTATAGCCGCGGACATTTACACCGGTCTGCAGTTTGTTAATCATGTCCAACAGCATTTCATCCTTCAACCACTTCATCCTGCTCTTAAGGGAGGGGGGGGGGGGGGGTGAAAATAATATATCAACATGAAAAAACATTGGCTGCAGAGTTGCTTCAGAGTTCAAATGAATGTCCAGGGATGAGATTTGTCTTGGAGAGCCTGATGGAAAGTCTCAGTCTTCTACGTTCTCTTACAAGCTCCGGCTGATGTTAAAGGTAAAATGAAGCAGGCTTGCCAGTTCTCATCCTCCCACGTTGCCTCGTATGTCTTTTGTAATTAAATGTGTTCTCGGGTTGTTGGGAGATCTCAATTATGCAAATAACCCTAAAATTAATTAAATATTGTTTCCATGTTTCAAAAGGGCCTCTGCAGGAATACAGATGTGCTTCTATTGTGTTTTTAACTATTGTTTGGGCTTTTTTTGTGTGTGCTTGCTACTTTGAGAGTGTAATGCGCCGACGTCTTTGCATAAATATGAGGACAGGTACCTTTGAGACCTTTTTATTTGTGGAGAGGAAATAAAAACAGATTCCACAGACGTTATTCGTGATGGGTAGTCACCTCCGTCAAATAGACTGCCTATACCTCCCCTCAGACTGGCGTACATGAACTTGCATGTCCGTGTCCCTTCCTGTCTGCCTTGTCAGATTGCATCCACTTACACTTAACTCCCCAGACGGGGGAGTCTATTTGCCTGTGTGTCTGACTGCACGTTTGCCGCCTCTGAAGCTGTGCGAGTTTTGACCTCAATTCATATCCAACAGCGTCTAAAGGAGTCTGCCGCAGCTCCTGTGCAGATTGTTCCGGATTTGAGAATCTGAGCCGCTCGCCGAGCGCCGGCTAACAAATTGTCATTCCGGGCCTGATAAATGCTAACCTTTAAATGGAATCCCTGTCTGTCCACGACCACACGTGTCAATTGGGGCGTCAAAGAGCCAGACAATGAAAATCTGACATTTGTTCTTGGAGTCGAGCATTGATCCTGGGTGGAGATGGTCTTCTGGGAGGCAGGAAGTTGTGGAAAATACCAGCAGCGGCTCTGGAATCTGTGTGTGGCTTGAAATTTGTACAGATTTTGCAAATGTTCTTGCATATTCATACAGTAAAGTAACAATTTACTCTTCCTGAACAATGTTTTTTTTTATCCAGCTAAAATAATTTAGCTAATGAGAATTTTGGCGCTCTTACAGCTTCTCTAAAGTTTAAATCCGGGAAGAAGAAAAAAAACAAACCCCTGATTAAAAGTCTTTCCATCCTTTACTGTTCAGTTTCTGATTTTTCACCCAATTAGCTGTTCTCAAACTCTTACAGTTCAGATTCCCAGTCAAGATTAAAGCAGCCTTTGCAAAACTTGAAACAGACTGCAGTTAGCACACAAATAATTCATAAGCGGACGCCGCTAGTGGTGTGTTCAGTGACCCAACCTTTCTGAAGGCAGCGCAACACCGGAAATCATGTGACCTGTTGTAAAAGACTCATCAGGAAGAGCAGGGACTCTCAACTCTTATGGGGTTGAGCTGAAATGGGGTATTTACACAACTATATTGAGATATTTGCACCCAGTCTTTGGTAGATTATTATTAATACCTTTCATTCACTTTGGGCGACGGGTTTCACGTCTTGTTTGGCGAGCACAGATTGTGGGAGACTAACCGGGAAGCGGGATGGTGATACACATTATTTACCCCTCATTATGCCAGGATCTCCTGAGCAAACTACTGTGTGAAAGTGGCAAAGTTTAGATTTTAGTAAAAAATGCAAGCTTATCTGGTTCTGCCGGAGGTTTACAGCGGGTGATATTTTTCATGCCTGTCCATCTGCCCGTCTGGTAAAAATAAATAAATAAACAGACCTCGCCCCAATCATACGGCACTATTTCCGTCGTCAGGATCGGGCACGGAATCAATTTTGACAACATTAGTTCAGCAAACAGCAGAAATGAATGAATGAGACACGATGTGCCTCAATACTACTAACGGATGTAATGGACTGAAGCCCCTCCCCCGATGTGGCGGAGCCCACAGCTATCGGAGGACCCCGGAGAGGGGCCAGAGCGGCGGAAAACACGGGTTGGCATTGTTACAGCACGCTAGTGTTCTCTCACCTGTGCTTTGAGGGCATCCATGTGAATCCATGCAACCCATTATTTCAGTAACCAGGACAACATGAAAGAGCGATGGAAATCTAGGCAGGTGCTGCTATTTAGAGCAGGGGTGGGCAGCATATCATCTTGTTTTGGGAGTAACAGGTGTTACCGCTTTGGTCAAATCCCTCTAAGAATAAAATCAGTGTCAGGAAGTCGCAACCATAATGCGCACCATGTGTGATGGAGAGTCCCGCAGCCTCGCTTCGGAGGCGCATTTGCATCGCCTGGTCAATCTGTCCGGTTTCACTGGCCGTCCCCATAAGCTGCGGGGCATTTAGGTTTTAATCTCCACGTAGTAGCAGGAGAGGCAACAAGGCTTAATTCATTTACTTAAGAGCTTTTCACGTGGGGTTTAAAAGTTAATAGGACAATCACTCCATAGTGCATTAGATTAAACCTTCTTAATTACCACAGGTGTAATAGCCTATTAGTAAAGGGCCAGTTGTAAAAGGGCAAGTCGAAAATTATTGTTTTTTATGAGGCGATTTTCATTCACCTCCTCCAAAGTCAGGGTTCTTATGAATATCAGAATAGAACCAAGTTCTCGTGCAGCAGGATATGCTTGGACGCCAGGTTTCGATGTTCTAAATTGCATTTTGTCTGTTTTTGTGGCGTCTTTAGCTCGCAGCTGATTTGCCTCCCTCCTCTGCAGGCATTTTCTTTTTAAAACGGGCACGGGATCGACACCTTTCTTCGGCGCTGCCGCCCCGGGTTACACCATGGCAACGGGGACGGTTTACTCCACCCCAGCTCGCCCTCTGCCCAGAAACACGCTGTCCAGAGGGGCTTTCAAGTTCAAGAAGTCGCCCAAGTACTGCTCCTGGAAGTGCACGGCCCTGGCGGCGGTGGGGATCGCCGTGGTCCTGTCCATCATTCTCTGCTACTGCATAGGTAAGGCTGATCTTTAGCATCAATAAGCTGTAAATTTTGATAAGTAATAGACATTGCAGTAGAATTTAAAAAGCACTCTCATTCCAATTATCCACACCTCTCTGGATCGTGGCTGATGTACTGTGAGTTATGTTCAGGAGCTCTTGAATTTAAAGCAGCTAGCCAATTTTAAAAACTTGGCTTTCATTTATATTTATTGTACGGGCAATAGAACGTACCCTTTTAAAAACATTTTCCTCCGTCGTCCCTGTCTGAAATCTAAATAGGTATTTCTCTTCTTCCTACATCGTCTCTAATGCTTCCTTTATTCTTTTTATGGGCCTCCAATTCTTTTTTGTATCCATCTATTTTCTAATTCTTGGCCTGGATAAAACATAAATAATCTGCACGTTCAAATGCATCTGAAAGCTTTTTCCTCATGCAAGAAATTGGCAGTAAACAGATGATGCCTGCGTCTTTAAAAATGCAGCGCGAGCCTATTCCATTTAGATACCAGTCAGATCCTGTAATATTTGCGATGCTGCCATGACGGTCCATCTGTGGCCCCTCCGTCCCAGCTCCAGATACCAGGACCTAGCAGTAACGGCTGAACAATCTGTCCTCGCTCTCTTTTTCTACTCTGTCAGTTTTATTTTAAGGTAAAAGATTACGAAAAAAAACCCAACTTGGCAGTGCCTCGTATATTAAGTCCTACCAGGCGTCTTTCTCCGACCAATTGCTGCAATTGGAGTTGAGGTGAATCAAGTTGGTTTCATGCTTTTGAAAGCTTTCAACTGGTCCCCCCCCCTTCCCCCCACCATCCACCACACCGCAACTTCCAGAGAAAATGCACGTTCCATCTGTGAGCCCAAGTGGGTCAGTTGGGACTTTTCTTGAGATGTAGTCATTCCTGCTAAAGCGGGAACACTTTGAATGAAACCTTGTGTCCTGTCGGAAGAAGAGACTAGATGGAACGTGCACCTTTGCACTCGACGGCTTTATTGGGTGGCGTTAACGAGAAATGATGAAGATGGAAACACAAAATGCTTCTATGCGATGCGTTCAAGGCCAAATGCTTTGGACAGTTTGAGTATTTCCTTTAGTGTTGTTGCAGGATGGCATCCAAATGTGATGTTTGGAGCAAACCCAAATCCTTTTCTCAGCATGTCCTGTCCTTTTATCTTGATAAACAGTCTCTTTTAGAGGCGTTGACTCGGACTTGTTTTCTTGAAGCTTGTGTGTGTCGGCGTGCTCCATTCACCCCATCAGCTGTACACAGGTTTCTAATAGCTTTAAGCTTCACACGGCCTTCAAACTAACAAGTTTCACCAGCTCCTCACTGCCAGTTATAAAAAGTCGTTTTTTTTCCCCTCCCCACAGTGGTCCACATTAAAGATTACACCCTTGGCCGTACTGTGTGAAGGCGGTTCAGGAGCAGAAAGCCCAGGTCTCTAAACTCATAGCTTCTGCAAATAGGCTCAATATTTGTTCAAGCCCGGAGTTTTAATCAGGGAATTTAGCTTTGATTTACAGGAGGATGCCTCAGGAAAAAAGTAAACCTAAAACATCCACCTAAATATACACCAATCTTCTTCTAAAGGATGACAGAATGCAAGTTACCTCTAGATGCCAAGAATACAGTTTGGAGAGTGAAACCGAATAGCCAGACAGTAATTACTGAGCAGGGCTTTGACGTGAAAGTGCAGTATTACCACTGAATAGCTGCATGATCTGGAGGTGCAGGCACTTGTTTTTCTTGAAAACCAGTATTTCTGTGTCTGTGGCTGCTCATACGTTTCAGTTCTGGGGGAGGAAAGAAAGCGCCTCCAAGAACTGCAGACGATTTGGACAGTTTTTAAAGGCGTCTTCCAGTCAATCAGAGGCGATTGCCCGGACCTCGCCTCCCGTTAACCAAGCCGACGTGCCTCTCGGTCCGTCTGTCACGGCCATTTTCCTTTGACTGGCTTTTCTTTTGTCAAATTGCAAAATATTTGAAACAGTTCAGTCAGACATGCAGACCTGGCTGCGGCGTATTATATTTTCCACGCAGCCTCTCCTTCTCTGCGTCCCTTTGACAGGGAAGCTGTGCATCACTCCTCCACTTCTCATCTGAGGTTCACCGAACGGCCGCCAGTTTTTGTCCTTGGGGGTTTCCCGATAAAACACAGGCGGAGAGGTTCAAATGGCCAGCGCAGATGGCGCCGTCCAAATGAAACACAAGCAGCAGCGCTGAACTCTTATAACAAAGACAGCGGTCCCTTTAAAGAAGATCGTGGTCCGTGAAAGACTTTGTTGTTGCACAGCTGAAACTTTCTCATTCTGTCAAACAGGAAATCTTTTTATCTCCGCCAGGAAGATAAACTAATGCTCACCCTTCTTCCCTCCGTTGGGCATTATTTCCTACGAGAAGGTTTTCTAACAAATGTCTGAGAAGATGTCACAGCCGACTCCTCGCTAACCTTTAGAGTTTTGACCACAGCAATAAACCTGTTACAGATTCATCCGTCCTCGTGCCCTCCCTTGTCAACCGACCCCTTAATCTGTACACTCTGCTGTCCTCCCTGAGCGGATATATATGCTCGGAGCCATGGAGAAATATGACACGGTTGTATAAGGTGAAATATGGGCATGCTAGAAACATCCCATAACCAGCTTTTTTATTGGCAAAAAGAGACTGGGAGTGTCCTCTCAGAGAAACATCATAAATGTGCAAGATCAATATCAATATTTACATCTTTCTTTTTATTAACTTTACTGCTTTGAAGCTACTTTCTGAAGATGTAGCATCTAACTGTCTATATCTATGTATATATATGTATGTATGTAGGTAGGTAGGTATATACGCACATACATACACGTAGCTAATGTAACATTGCAGCTCCTCCGAGTGCAGGAATTTTATTTCCATTTGGGCTCCTGACTGCTCAGCTCAGAGCAGCAGCATTTGTTCAGCTGTTGTCGCTAATAGTTCCAGCAGATTTAATTCATTTGCAGATCTTTTCATGTGAACCTGCGCTCGCTTCTTTGATTGTCGACCTGTTGGATGTATTTTTGGCCCGACTCCTCTGCGCTGTGTGTGCGTGCGTGTGTGTGTGTGTGTGGTGTGTGTGTGTGTGTGTGTGTGTGTGTGTGTGTGTGTGTGCTAAACAGATGTAGCTCTTTGCCACTTGCCTCAGGTGTCTCAGAGCGTTTCCACCACTTCCTCTCCTTTATCCACAGCCAATTCACCTGCCAGCTGCACTGACTCAAATATATATAGTCTACACTCAAGCCCTAATTCTAATCCCCTGCCAGAAGACTATACACACACACACACACACACACACACACACACACACACACACACACACACACACACAGGCACGCAGACACACAGGCACGGGCATATTTTAAGGTAAAACACCAATTTTCAAACTACATTTGTCAAATGTAACTTTTTTCAATCGAACGGCGCTTTATATAATTTTTCTGGAGTGAATTTTGAAAGTAAGAGGCAGAGCAGTCATTAAACTGACCCTGGCTCTGACCAACAACTGCAGCTCCTGTAATTCAAATGAGGCGAAAGCCTGCTGAGGCGAGGCTTTCCAGCTCCGGCGCGGCCAACTAGCCTGATTGGATGGATTTCAGCAATTGTTCAGATGAAAGGAGGCCAATCAGGACCGATCGCTGCTTTGATTGTTTGCAGGAAGAGCTGGAGGATTTTCTAGAATTCCTTTTCAACAAGAAGGCTCAAAACAAACTGGGGACACTGTCTTGAGTGATCATAATTATTGGAGAATGATTAAAACCTTGTTTTCAGTTCAGAGAGGTGGCAGAGTTCACCCAGTATCCTTATCCTAATGGTACTGGATGATGCATACAGTACGTATGCATCATCAGTGTATGAAGCACTTTTTTCTTGGCTTGTAAACTACTAAACAAATTCAGTTGTTTTTTTTTTTCCTGTGGGATTTATCAAAGATCAGGTTGGTCAGTGTGAAGATTTTCACGGTTTGATTGGGAATTGTTTGGTTCTTGCCAGTTACCGGGCGGCTCCACTCACCAGTACTGACAAACACTTATTAACAACAGTAAAGATCTCTTTCAATCCCTCAGACGAAGAGGGGGTGACATGTAGCATGCTTCAGATGCAACATAACCTTAAAAACAAGCCCCGCTGTGGCTGATCTTGTGTTAAATCTGTTTCTGTCGGTGCCTGTCGGAGACGCAGGAAAACGGGAACAACTTGTATCAAGAAGTCCCCCAGGGACGTTTCTGAGGAGATGTGGAGACGCGCAGCAAGGTTCTAACATAAAACAATGTTTATCTCAATAATGCTGATGTTGTTGAGCTCCAAGTTGTTGTTGGCACGCCTGAGTCCAGATGGACCACCCTTTCTCATAAATGAACTAATTATGCTTCCTGATGAAGGCCATCAGAATAGCATACTTAGCATATATTATCAGAAAAAAGTACTCTGGGGTTTTTATGGTTATTTGTGTTTTAAATGTCTTTAATTATTTATTTTTTTAGTTAAATAACAGACCTTTTTTAATTTTACCTGGGGCATAATTGATGTGCAGAGTTTACGCATCAATTAACATTTGCAAAAAAGTATAGCAGGATGATTTTTGCAAAGTAACTTCTCTACATTTAATACCACATAACTGTCAAAGCATGGAAAAAAAATGATGCTCCGCAGGGCTAATATCGCCATCAGTGGTCCCGGTTGTGGATCCTACATTTGCAGGCCTCTTACTGACTGATCATGGTCCATTTGTATTGATTGAGTGGCTGAATTAGCAGGAATAATTATGCTAATTCAGAAGATACCTGATCCAAACGATCTCCTGCTGCATTTTAGGGTGTCTCAGAGTGGGAGGAAGCCCGAATTGTTGAGTTGCAGAAGAAAAATGTCGGCAGTTGTGTTCACTCAGGAAGCTCCTGCTCATTGAATACTGATAAAATCATAATTACACTGCAAGTGTTAATGAAGAAGAGCCTCTCATCAGAAATTCAAGGGACTTTAGTGGGTTTGCTGCTCACGAGCAAATATTGTTTACATTCATACAGGGCCAGAAGATGATTTCCTCACTATCTTATTGCACAAAAATGAAGCCAAGATATGCAAATCTATCCACCTATGTGGCATCTGCCCCACCTCAGCTTAATCCAAAGAAGCATCTGTCTTATCTCCTTTTTTTCTGCCACTTTTTGTGGTTTAACATTTGAAAGGTTAATTTTCCAAAATACTTGATGCTTATAATTTGAAATAGACGTTTTTTTTAAGTGAACGATTGTTCTCCCCTCTTATTATCCACTTCCACTGCCCATTTTCCGTGTCTTTTTGCACAAGTACAGTGCTGATTATCGTCTTTCGCTACTTTTGTTTCAGCTGAATCATTTTAGTTCAAGACCTTGACGGTCACAAAAGTTTCCTCTCAATATTCCCAACAATCACAGTCCACAAATAAAAAAATCCATGATTCATAATGACGACACGAGGTTTATAGTTCAGATAAGTAAAGTTACTTTCTTTTACTTTGCAGAACGAAGGTAGAAATCCCTCTTTTCCAGTTCTACTTATTCTTTCTGCGTGTCAGACCAGACCTGGGTGAATATTGTATCAAACAGGAGATGTTGATGCAAATGTGCGTAAATCCACCAAAAAAAAAATCTGTCTGGAGTATTCTCACCGTGGGAGCTGCACCTCTGACAGATGACAAGAATTCACAGGGTTTAGTCAGAAATATTGATACACCACTTGGCATAAATTCCTTCTGCTGATTTGTTTCAGTGGCAGTTGAAATGGATTCTGACAATTGAGGGTGATGCTGGCTGAATATGAAGGGCAGCCCAGCGTTAGATCTGTATTATTTGGTTGGAATTCAAGGCTACACGGTGCTTATTCATTTCCGCCTCAGTGCGGTGTATCTTTTTCACCACAAAGTGATGCTAAGAATATTCATCAGAATCCTTCAAACAGGCACAGTAGTTCTTGACAATGCCCTGCCCATACTAGTTTTTATTTAACTCCTCTCTGAGTCTCTCACATTTGATAGTTTTTCCCAGCTTCATGTCCACCTCTCATATTTTTGCTGCAGTCAATATCCGTCCTCCTAGCGTGTGATGAGCGTTGAAGTAAAGTTCCTGCCTCAGATCAAATGGTCGGAAATGAAGATGCTTCCTCGGCGTGTCCTCCGGCTGGTGACTTTGATGGAGACCGGCCCTCTCTCTGGGCTGGCAGAAGCCCCTCACTTTCCTTAAACAGGAACGCAGTCCGACTGCATCCAGTAATGTGACAGCAGAGCAGGTTGGCTGAGTTAAAGCCAAGCAACCATGTGTCTTGCAGCAGATACCCTCTAATTTTCTCACCGTTCTGAGACAGTCTCAATAAACTCGCACTGTCTGCATTTGCCTGCGCTTCCAAATGACTATAATATTATTTAGAGGCTTGGATTCCTCCGGTGTGCCTGTTTGCTGGATTTGCAAGCATTTTAAAATAGAACTATCTGCTGTCTGAGCCTGGATGGCTGTTCGCGTGCAGAGTCACGCATGTTAATGAAAAAGCCTCCCAACGGAAACACGCTTGAGCAACAGGGTTCCTGAATATCGATTGAGCTGACTTTTCCTGGCCTCTGTTAGCGCTGTTTTCGCACCAAAAATGGCAATAAATAAATAAATAAACAACAGCCGACTGAAACATTGGCAGTTAAACTGTTTCTATCCTGCCTGCGTTGAATCCATCCCCACGCTCTCCCCCACAGGTCTTTTGTGCTTAAGTAGCTTGATTGTTTATGTGGAGCTATTTGCTTATTTGCTTTTCCAAAAGCCCACGCAGGTTTTTATTAATTTTTTTTTTCCCTGTGTATTTCACAGCAATGCACCTTTTTGGCCTCAATTGGCAGCTTCAAGAGTTGGACAACCAGCAAGCGTTTGAAAATGGAGGAACTGGGAAGACAGGGACCACTCAGTCGAGCATCGTGACCGCGCTGGCTGCAGATGGTGAGGAAACAGGAGACAGCCTTCTGCAAAGCTGCATCCTCGCTGTTTGTTCATTGGCTGCGGCGTTTTTTAGTCATTTTATATTTATTTTCTGGTTTGGAGCGAAAAGCTTGAATCGGAAAACAAAGTTGATTCAGTCACCTAATCCACATTGAGCTTTCGTTTGAACAATCCCGAAGGCTATTTCGTCACCGGGCTGGAGAGATGGTGCCAACAAACGGTGGACCCAGTCCTGCAAATTTACTGCTATGAGAACTGAGAAATGGTAGCCGAACTGAACTGTTCATCAACCTCCTTTTGGGGAATTTATGTTTGCTTCCGCGTCAGATCTCGCCATTGTGCAGCATAATTGAAAAGGTGATTCAGACCCTGACATGGGAGGTTAATCTCCAGTTGCAGGTGAAGGGCAGAGCAGCCAGGGCACTAAAATACATCTCATTGTAGTCATTTAAAGTCACAATAAAGCCACATGAGAACTTTTTTTGTGTGATAAAATGAAAAACAAAATCTAGATCCGTAATTTTATGAGCAGAAATTCATCTTTCGGTTTTAATCAAAGACCTGAGCTCCACGCGGGAGGTTCAAATGACCACAGGACAGAAAATTTGCAACCCGGAGACATTTGGCCTCATAAATGACAGAGTGAGATATGGCCACTTGACACCCAGTTAGTCTTCAGAGTTTATTGAGATCTTTCACCCTGTGAATATTAATTGACTCTTATCGGACAGATTTATGGAGCCTAATCATAATCGTGGACCACTGTGTTTAACAACAAGCAGCCAAGCAATCTCACCTTTATGGCGAAAGCCACCAAATTAATCAATGTGCACATGTAGGTATTAGAATTCATGACCACGGAAGCATTAATTGAGATGAACGTGCCAGACAAAAGCTCGATTGTATAAACTCTGCTAGATTTAAATCCTTGTGAGCACTGCAAATTAAGATAACGAGGCGGTTTTTAGAGCACACAAAAGCAATCAATAGCCAGCTATTATTTTCCCCAGAAGCAAACTTGATTTTCAGAATTCACTCTTCACTTTGGCTGAAGCCTAAATGACAGCTTAACACTGGAGGGATGCAAATAATGGAGGTCTGCCACCAGAGCGGTACAAAGCTTTCGCAGGTCTGCGCTGCGAGACTCTTTACGAGCTGCGGGAGCAAAGGTTGAGTTGTTGTGTTGCATGGCAACCGTGCATCAACCCCCAGACAAATTGAGTCGTTTGAAATAAGGGCAGCCCTGTTCCCTCTACAAAATAGAGCCTCAGACTGAGAGGACTCAAAACCCATTATGGATTAGATTTTTTTTTTTTGCCAGGACAATAAAATCCACTCTTGTAAAAGTACCTTAAAAGCTGCAGCGTGAGGCGTATTAATGCCGACGAGCTGGCCGCCTAGGGTGCCATCTTTGTGCTCCTTTAGGACGCGGACACGGTCTCCAATCATCATTCACCATACTTCTGATGCTGTTACCTGCTAAACTAGTGCCCGACATATCTGATACATCACATTTAGATCTGATCTGAGCTGAATGACCACTCACGAGGGAGGGAAGGATTTAAGAAGGAGGTGAATTCCCGTTGTATCTGTTCTCTTTTGTCTCTTTTTGTATATCATGGGCTGTGTAACCATTCTATCTATTCATTCTATAGATGGTCATTGTTAATGTATAAAAGACACGATTATTCTATTTTGGGGCCTGCTTCCTTGCAGTCGGAGCTTAAAATTGAATATTGTGCTTCCTGTTTAAGCCTGACGCTACCAATCGGTGTTGGGTCTGATCAGGTTTAATGAGGCACTACTTTAAAGCGCATTTGTTGCAGTTAATATCCACCAAGTCCGCCTTTATCCCTAATATCAAGACAGTCATTTAAATTTAAAGTTTTGCCTTTACTCTTGAATCCTCACATTTTGACCTAAAACTGCGTAAAATAATGAATTAAATTTGGATTCGGCACTAGCTCGGGCATCTGTACGACTAGCTACACCTGCAACGCGCCGTGTCCGTGGAGACCTAATATGGCGCGCTGACAACACGGCTCACATCCATCATTTGTAAACCAATTTCTTTATTTCAGTGCTTGCAAAAATGTGAATGTGATCAATGAGCCTTGCTCACCACAGGTGCTCTACGACAGTAACCCAAACTCAGCTGTTCCCATGCTGACTTTTACCTGGTCGGGGCCACGTTTCTGTCTTCCAGGAAGGTCCAGCGTCTTTCACCAGGAGAACAACTCCCTTGATGTCGGACAGGTGGACATCGGGAAGAGGGTGGGTCAGAACGTTCCGCCGGGGGTGTTCTGGCGTTCCCAGCTGAGGCTGGAGCAGCCAGGCTTCCTGAAGTTTAACATCTCGGTACAGAAGAACGCATTGATCGGAGTCTATGGGAGGAAGGGGCTCGCTCCAACCCACACTCAGGTGAGGCCTTCCTAAGAAACAAAAATTGCAGTTTTCTACTGATGGTGTTTTAGTTTGTTAATAAAAACAAAAATCAATCTAGTCCTACAGTGTTGATGTTTTATAATATTACATTTTAAAAAGCATCCTCTACTGTCATACCTGCTGGTCCGGTGTTGTATCCACAGGGTTTCCGATGTTTCCTCCGTTGCACTTATGACCTTTGTGAAAAGGATCTCCATTCGCTGCTCTGCAGACATCCTCTTTCCTCCCCATTTCATTGTACTGGGGGTTTATTTGCGTAAATGCTGCCAAAGATTCAAACCCATGTTTATTAGCTTAGAATGACGGGATTGCTGGTCCAATTTCATACCATATTGGCTGCTTTAGCAGGGTCTGAAAAGAACAGCCTTGCGATGGAGCTGCTGAATATCTCACTGGCTATGAATGGTCTTTGTCTGCCATTTGTTGCTGGGCAGGTATCAGACAAGATTTCTTTGAGCTCTTTCAAAAGCACTAACTTTAATATGAGGAACTGACTCAGAGTGAGCAAAAATAAATGATAGGCTTTGAAACTCAAAAGGTTAAAATGCACCATAAAACCAAAAACGACACAGAGTTCCTCCTCGTGATAATATTGATGATTCTTTTTGGGAGCTGCGGTGTTCTGTGGGTATATTTCCTCCTGCTCATGCAGTTGAGTAAAAGTGTGATAAGCTATGCAAATCTTTTCCTTGCATGGACCCCCCTAGGACATGTAGTGTCAGGGCGCGCTGGAAGAGGATGCAAGTTCAGCCCCCGTTTGGTCCTCTCGGCTTTGATTTGCCTTCAAGTGGGCCCTCACATCTTTCACTTCCACCAAATGTCTGCCATTTGCAAACTGAAGTGTTTCCAAAATGTCTGAGGTGCGACTTGAGTGACATTTCTGGGCATCTGAGTGTCCACTGTCTGGTGATGGAAGCACTCAGACAATGGCTATTTTCCACCACACTTGACTGCAAAAGCTCTTAGCCTCACCTTCTTGACATTCTCTCTCCGTGAAGACGAGCTTCAGTGAAGTGTAGACGGTTAGGGCCACTGTTTGATGGAGGAAAGTCCAATGGGAGTTACAACGGGTGAGCTGGATTGCACTTTCAAGGTGAAAGAGGGAAGCCCAAGAAAATCAAAGACTAAAGGCGGCTAATTAACAAGTCGCTGCCTCCGTGTTTCCAGTAATTGTTATACAGACGCTCAAGCTTGTCAATCCTGGACGCCACGTCTGTTCCGACCACCACTAAATTAACAATTGTTCAGGTACCGCGGCTGCGAGTCAATGCGTTCACTTAACTGAGCCCGAAAGGCCCCGATGAGAGATATTGACTGTTCATTGTATTCACCAGTCGGACGACAAGACAACATTTAAGAGCGACGGCCTTGCCACCTTTCTCAAATATAGACTTCCTCTCTGCTATTGAACGCCTGTCAGTGTCGCTACAAAAGCCAAAAGTGTCAGGAAACTTTGATTTCTTTTCTCTAAATTAAGTGCTGGACAAAGTTCACTCGGTCTCACGGTACTCTCGCTGCGCCTGTGGGCGAGCCCTCTCCATGTCTGTTCTCTTGTCTTTTATTGCCTGTTTTTCTTGGATTGAAATGAGTCAGGGGGGCCTCGGCGTTGACTAATCGAGATGTATGCACTTGGCCAGGATTTTGGGTTCACTGGAAAAACTGTTTGATTACTCCCCCCTCGAGCCAGCAACACAAAATCTCGCCTTCCACAAGGTTAATATCCTTCCCCCTGGCCTCTGTTATACTCAAAGGGTTTTAATCACAGCCATGACTCTGCTTGCTCCGCCTTAACGCGCTGTGCTAAAGGTTACAGAGGGTTCTGACTGTCGCATTCCCCAGCACTAAATCTGGTTTTAATTTTATTGTTGTCCACCATATTGTCCATTGTGGCTTTATGAGAAAAAATATTACACCGATTTTTGACCGAGTCATGGTTATAGTAGCAGTTTGCAAACAGCACATTGACGCGATTGACGAAGATTAGTTAATAGAACCTGAGGGAAACCATTGTAGCACCACCTCGTTGGTCCAGCCTGGCCCTCGTTTCCTTTGTTTGGTGACCAAATGATTAATATACACCCATTTTTGTTTAAGCTCCAATCTGGTATCGAGTAACGCCTTCAAAAAAGTACTGTTTTTATTTTACAAGCCGGTTTCCCAATTTGTCCGTCTGCCATTTGATACCTCACAGTTGGTTTACTGCACATTAACTCATCATTGGCTCCTTCTGAAAAACAACGTTCTTTTAGTGCTGGAGCTGTTCTGGTATGTTACGAGCCATGGAGCTTGTCTGAAAGAAAGTAATTGCTGAATCGAGCGTACCCAGATGGTGGCCATCTTCCTCTGACCCCTCAGTGGTCATACGTGCTGGCATAGTATTGCACAGCTGTGTTCTTCATTGAAATTCCTAAAGCACATTTCTTCCGATAGATATAAAACGTTATATTTCCACTGTATCCGGAATAACCAGCAGGTGAAGGGGGGACGGGGTTAAGAGGGAAGCTATTTATTTGATATCCCATCAATCACTGCCAGATGAGAGCCAATGTTAACATTCCACCTATATTTAAAATTTGATCGGGTTATATATGATGTGATTGGAAGGACATGAATCAATTCTGAAATATCAGCGCGCGTCATTTATTTAGGAGCGCGAGTAAAACATACCAAACCCGATCAGGCCTCGCTACACAAAATTATTTCAAGACAAATGTGCGTTCAGAGCTCTTTAGCAGCGGGTCTGGCATGAAGAGGCTCACATACATTGCTGCTTTATTAAATTACAAAGTGAGCTGATTACATCCAGCATGTTTTACTGCAGGCTTTAATACATTCCTTCAAGATGTGTGCTAATATTTCAGAATTAAATTACACCATTTGAGCCGCCCGTCCCGAGCGTGATGTCAGTTCAGTCTAACCGCAGTGTTAATATGTTCCAGAGTGCTGCACATTTATATTTAGCCCTGCTTTTGTCTTCCTATTGTCAATAACCACTTAATGAAATACTCTCATCAATCAAATTCCTTAAGCTTCATCTACAGTGTTTTGATTTCTCTTCCTAATTTAAACCTCTGCAGCCCCAACCTACATTGAGGTGACATTCAAGCTGCTATTTATTTATTTATTTATTTAAATGCCGCATTTACTTTAAATTCTCATATCCAATTCGAAACCACTTTTGAATAAACAGCTTTCTGTTCTGCTCCGACGCTGGTTGCATCTATACCTTTATGCAAGACGGCGCCCAAAATATACCCAAACCGTCTCATTATTGGCTTCCAATTCTCCTAAAACTGCAGCCAGCGTGCCAGACTGTATGCATCACAATAATAAGCAACCCACACGCTCACATTCCACCTTGAGTCAGCTTTAGCCAGGGGATCTGTCTGCACCGGCTGTGCTCTTCTGCAGCCTATAGCCTTTCTGAGGATTGCTTAGATGTGTAACACTGTTTTCTGCTGCAGTGCTCTCTCCCAGCCTCAGTCAAACGGAGGTTCAGGTGTTTAGCAGGTGTGGTGCGGGCGCATGTACCGATATCCTCGTTTCACTTGACAGAACTGCCTCATAGATCCTTGTTTACCCCATAAGTCATAGGGAGGGACACGGGCAGAGAAAATACAGAAGAAAGAAGACGAGGCTGCCTTTTGCAAAAAAAGAGAATCAACTACAAGTGCGATCTGAAGATATTTGAGTCTTAGCAGCCCAAACTTTTTCCATATTCTGTTAAATTACATATATCACATCACTGTATCTCCAGGGGGTTTTGGTTACGTATAACTTCAGATGCACATTACTCACATGCTTGACAGTAAGTCAGACGTCCTTGAAAAATGTGTTTTATGCTAAATTGCCTCCTGTGTTTTTGTTTGCACATACTGAAACACTCAGCCCGACGTGTTTTTGGTGGATATTCCTCACACTTCTAGGACATGTAATCGTGCCAGTTTTATAAGGCATCGCTGCTTGCTGGACACATGACGTGTAATCATGGCTTCGGGTTAATATCACACTAATGCAGTTTAAGTGTTGGTAAAGGGCTGGTTTCCAAACTGCGATTCATTACCAAGTGCAAAATGCACACTTTATCCCGATACTGTGCTCTCACTTTCTGGTCTGACACTCACACACACGCTTATTTTGGTCTCACCGTTCCGTTGCGTCTAATCCAAGATTCCCAAAGATGTGCTAATTAAAGTGGGGAAATCAGATCAGATCTCATCAGCAGGTAAAAATAGGCAAAAAACATTTCTATATATTTATTAGGGACTCTTCATGAGACCAGTTGGTTGTAGAGACACAACTAAATGTAGAAAAATACAAGAAATGACTCCAAATAAGTAGAGAGAAGTTCCCTAAACTGAACTCTACAAATCTGCCCGACTTGAAAGCATCTGCACGTTTGCACAGTAAAGTTGATTTACCAGATTGTAATAATGTATAATATTTTTAAATGCACTCCTGTTACAGATGTATTTTTAGACCATTTCTGAGCATTTGCCCCGGAGCCACAGCGGCTCCATCAGTACAAACAACTCCCCGGCATCTATAAACATCAAATAACTGTCACTGAAAAATCAACATTTATTGTGCATACAGGCCCGTGTTTGTGTCTTGCATTAGGACTTTGAAGTGCTCCTCTCAGACTGTTAAGGAGATCACTCAGGGTGCTGCATACAAAGCACCCACTAGAGGAAACGCTCTGCCTGATTTATGGCTTTGAAACTTTTTTTTAATTGTTGTTTTTACTGGCTGATTTGATTACGATGACATTATCAATCATCTGCTGGAATCTTTGTGGGTTTGCAGTATGATTTTGTGGAACTGCTGGACGGCAGCCGGCTGATCGCCAAAGAGCACCGGACGCCCAGCGAACTGGATCATCCCGTCCTCGTCCACCAGGCCGGGTTCATCCAGTACCTGGACTCAGGGGTGTGGCACCTGGCGTTTTATAACGACGGCCGCAACGTGGAGGCAGTGTCCTACAACACCATCATCCAGGGTACTCAGATGCACATCTGCATTTAACAAGCGGGGCGGAATTGACGTGTAATAACATGTTTGGAGGAATTTAACAGCGGCGACTGTTTGAGATAAAGGGAATTAAAATAAGCTACTATACAAATAAGCTAGGCTTTCAGAAGTTTTAGCCGCAGGCATGCAGATCTGGCTTTTATTGGTAATGGATTTGTGTCCTCAACACGATAATACAACACTATGTACAATATTGATCTCTCCCAGCTAACAACTACAGTTTTCTCAGGCCTGTGAAATTTCCTTGTGGGTTTGGAAGGTGGGGAAAGAAAAAAAACTCTTAAGGCAAGATAAAGTTTAGATTTTTCTTTTTCCAGTGGGAGTTTCATTGATCTGACCATACAAATACAAAGATATTGACAGCTGAGAGAGGAGGAAAAAGAAAAAAAAAATTGCCAGGGTCCCAAAGCTTGCTCCAATACATTCCAGAGTAATAACAAATATATCTGCCCCCTTAACACCGATCAAAATGAACGGCCTAGTCTTTTGGGGTGCCCTTCATGAGCAATGGTCTGTTGAATGAACACAAGATCTGTCTGTAGGATATGTCAGATTAACTTCAACTCAGAGAGGATTTGAGCTGTAAACACTCAGGAGATTGCATTGCTTGTGTGGGCATGATCAGTCATTCAAGAGGACGGGGAGCTGAGGAGACAGGAGAAAGAGAAAGCGTGTCAAGGCAATTGAATTATTTGTGGAATTATTTCGTGCAATATAAAATTCCTGTTCCTTTTGCTTACCATGCTTAGATGGGGACAGTTGGAGTGTAGTATACATGTTACGGAGGCTTACATCTCAGTGGAACACGGATGAAAAGCTTTAAATGCGTGCCACGTGTGATATGAGCACTGCAGATAAGCCCCACGCTGACAGAGAATGCATGGAGAAAAAGATTAGTTACTATCTTAGTTGCCTTACAATATTGCATAAAACGTTCAGATTCCCTTGTAATATGACAGCCTGATGAGTTATTAATAATTAATCCGCTGCCTTATCCGCAGACTCTGTCACCGAGTGCACACACAACTGCTATGGGAACGGCGAGTGCGTAGCTGGATCCTGCCACTGCTTTCCAGGATTCATCGGGCCATACTGTTCCAGAGGTAATGATTAAGCCTGCGTGATGGTGTTATTCTGTCCATTCACAATAAGCTCTCCAACATTCTTTCACACCACCCTGCCTGGTCCATCTTAGCGCACTGCAATCCCATAATAGAGTATGTGTTGAAAATGTAAAAATAATATGGATACTGTACATTTATTTCTGCATTGGGTCTGGGGTTTTGACTCTTAATATCATTATTTGGGGACTTGACTTGTGTGTGCTTGTTGGTTTCTAAGAAAATAGGGATTTGATTTAGTATTCATGGATTTTTAAATGAATTTTTGCATGAATACTAGATTCATCTATCATTTACTCTGTTCAAACCGAAGGAACTGTGTCCAAGTTTCTTGAAAATATATGAAATTTGGCTTTAAAATCGCTCACTATAATGTTGGATGTGTCTATAAGCAGATTTATGTTCCTGGTAAAGTTAATTTTACAGATGGGGCAACTGGGGGTAATTTCACTTTTTGCTATATTCACTTCTACTGAGATGTTTTAATCTGCTTTTCTTTCGCAAGGCTCCTCACATTAGATGAATGGTTGAACCCGAGTCTGTCAATTTTGAGCTTAATGGAGTTTTTGTAAAAGGAGGTTTTGAAAAGAACTGGTCACAGCGGTCAAATGTTGGAAACAGACGGCAGCCTCACTACGCGTCTGCTCACAATGAGGAAACTCCACATGATTTACACACAAGCGGAGGCGCGGGAGCAGAGGAGGTGCTTGTTGCTTTGCGGATCAATGATTTTGTATTGTAAATTGTCAGACACATCAGCGAGTTCCACATCCAACCGCATAGCAAATATCTTCAGCTGCCTTTGTTGACGTGTCAAAACTCGGCTGCATAATATTGCAACTGTCAGAAAACGGGCTCCGAAGAGCGTTATCTTAGCCCAGGCGCGCTCGTAATGACACTTGAGATTGGCATCTTTCATCAGTGCGAGTGCGTCTCCACTAACTAGACACAAACACTTACCATAAACCTATATAAAATAAAAAAAATATGTTTTTCTTGAGAAAAGTGACAGTGAGGCTCCTTTCGTTTCCTTGGCAGGTGCCGTGATTTAAAATGCCAATATTTGTAACTTTATTCCACCCGCTCCATGCTTCTAAAGGCATAAAATCCTTACTAAAATCCTCAATAACCAATCTTTTACTAAAGCCTACCCAAAAAATGAGCCTTATGAAATCACTAAATTACCTGAAGTTCCAATGATAATTCCTGAGTTCACATCACCAATTCTTTAATAAAGTCATAGAATAATCCGGTTTGTCCCCTGTCCTTTAATATTCTCACCGCTACAACAGGAAGTTTTAGTCACTCATTCAGATTGTGAAGTCCGACACCATTTTCACCTGCCATAACTGACTTAACCCTGTCTAAAGAGGTTAAGTGTTGCCCTAAACTCTGGAAAATACCTTTATTATGTGCGTCGATGAGCTGCAAACGTCTAACTCTTCCCTCAGCCGCCTGTCCCGTCCTGTGCACCGGTAATGGCCAATACACCAGGGGGCGCTGTCAGTGCTACAGCGGCTGGAAGGGCACCGAATGTGACGTTCCTGCCTCCCAGTGCATCGATCCTCAGTGCGGTGGGCACGGGCTGTGCGTGACGGGGAACTGTGTCTGCAACACAGGCCACAAAGGACCCAACTGTGAGCAAGGTAAATGAATGGAAGAAGAAAAGCAGGGCTTCCTATTGAACCTGATGCTGCGAGGTGCAGCATATTAGTGTGAGACACTCCCTGGGAATTGACACAGCCCATTGGTGAAACAATCGGCGTTTTCGACTCCACCGAGCAGATAATGCTCTGGATGTTGTTATTGATACTGTGTGTATAAATTAACTGGGTCTTACTGTTTGGCCACATGAGGGTGCGGGCTGGAACAGATTGCGCTGTGCGCGGTGATGCAGTCACCTATTGGATTGCTGCACAGCTGAAGACACCTGTTTAAATCGATCAGTCAATGGCATCTGTTCTTCCGCTTATTGAGAGAGAAGGAGCTTTTTCTTCTTTTGTGTCCGCCTCCCCCCACCCTCCCTTTTTACTTCACTACATTTAACTTTATTGATCTCCGTGCAGACAAAAGACAATTATCAGCTCAGATTTACATGTGCGGTTGACCTTACATGTAAAGGGCTATTGAGTTAACTAAATGAATACACTGTGCTGCCTCTTTAGAGTAAAGCATGATGGGAAGGAAAAGGTAAGCGAAGGGGGAAGGGTGGCGTTTTGGTTGTTCCAGGCACGCTTGTGAGGGCCGTTGTTGAGAAATTGATTCGGGCGAACGCCAATATCAATATCCTGGGGGAACATATGCAGCATAGATATGGAAATGTATGTTGTAATCTGCTTCAGCACAAAACATTGCTGCAAATTAGGCCTCGTTAGTAATGGGATGATCATGTTGGCTGTAATTGCCAATTATTAACTGAGATCAGCAAGTTGATCTGCAAATTGTTAATAGTAATTGATTATGTCTGTCTAGACACTAATTGTGCTCAATTCCCTTGTGCCTATAATAGAGCGTAATTATGCTGTCAGTATATTGGGATCACCCTATAATAAAGAAGAAAGGAGCTGTTAAATTCAGGCTACAGAAGGACTACCAGTCAACTTTAAACCATGCAATATTCATCTGTGGCGTACTGACACTGAAAAGGGTCCTTCTTGGAAGGTTCCACTTGTAGCAGGACATAAATGAGGTGGTTGGATCGCTTGTCTGGAGGTAACGTCGCTTCTGTCCCTTCAGTGGACTGTCTGGACCCGATGTGCTCTGGCCATGGAACCTGTCACCACGGCGAGTGCCACTGTAACCCCGGCTGGGGAGGGATCAGCTGCGACATCCTGAAGAGCACTTGTCCGGAGCAGTGCTCCAGTCACGGCACCTTCAACACGGACGCGGGAGTCTGCATCTGCGAGGCCAACTGGACGGGTGCTGACTGCTCCATAGGTCAGAACCCGTTTTATTGATTTATCTTTGCCTTCTTTTTATCAATGAAAAAATGTACAGTAGCACATTTAATCTTGGACCACAACTCATTTACCTTTTTATATGAAAGTGTTTGATGAAATGTTACAGAAAACATATAGACATTTAAGGAGTTAACACAATTAGCTGCATGTAGCTTCTTTTTTAGCATTTTGATCCTTGGCTTTTTCATTGAGATTTTAAAGTGACATTAATATTAATCCGCTCAGATTCATTATCTGCAGGGTATTTTCCACCATTTTTCCTGTTATTTTTCATTAGTGCCATTCTTGTGTGCAGTTTCTAACACTTGGCGCCCCTCGCTGTGCACAGACACCACGTGTCGACAACAGCAGATGTGGGTGCTATTATTAGAAATCTGTCTTATGTAAATGGCGTCTCCTTTAGTTTTCAGCTTTGAGGTCCTATAAACTTCATGCACTTATAAAACACATGCTTTTATCAGGCAAAACCTTATTTGCCAAATTCTGTTATTCATCCCGAGGAATCACAGTCGGTGTGTTCACACACTGATTGTGACTTGATTATGATCATAGTTCTAGAAATCCTAAAATTAAATGTGTTTTTTTTAATGTTACAGCCTATGGGTGTGATCAAAACCCGTAAAAAACTTTGTAATGACCACTAACATGTGCTGGTTGGAAGTGACCATATGTCAGTAACACATATCGGCTCCATGCATTACACGCGTGCTTCCAACCATATGCTCTTTCTCTGTGAGCTGAGCACAATCGTGTGTGTTCACAAAGCGGCTATGAACTTTTTCCAAAAGATACGGGCGGGGGCGGCTTTGGAGCGTCTTTTTTCCCCCTCCTTCTACAAAGAAAGGATGATGCTGTGGAGTTCATGCGCTCTACTCAGAGGCAGAGCTTCTTTATTTGTTACCTGCTCTTTGTATTCAGAGAGTTTGCCTCCCGACACAGGTAGGTGACAGGTTAGTTCAAAGGCCGGCCCTTCCCATCTGTTATCGCTGCTGCTTTGCCCCAGCAGAATAGACTCAATCTCTTTGTACTAAACCCAGAGAGAAACCTGGCGGCCATATTGAGTCAAGCAATTAAAAGAAGAACGTGCGCTTTTCTTTTGTTGGAGCGAAAGGCTGCCGGCCGGATTTGTCTTGGGCGAGGATCAGTTAAAGTGCTAAAGGTTGCCGGGTGGCCCGTATGAAAAGATAGGTGGCGTAATTACCATTTGAAGATGTACATTATACATCAGTGGTGCTTCGGGGAATGAAGTGTTTTGATGAACAGCCTGGGATTGTTCTCTGCTCTTATTTTCAAAAATTGACTGCTTGTAAGTTTTTAGTTTTTCAGGCTTCGACACGTTCGGCAGGACTAAAGCAGGGACGTAAACTGTAAGAAGACGTAGTATATTGAACTAATAAAACACACACATTAGCTGCTGGTTGGGGAGGAAGAGGAAGAACTCCCAGTCGCCCCCGAATCCTCTGAAATCCTGTGGATCTGTGTGTTTTGCTCACTCTCGCTTTCCATAACCCGTTTTCCATAACATGGCAAATCCAGCACGTTCTCCTGGAACCGAGGTTGAGGTCGTATGAAGTTCTACCGGAGTGCACACCCTCGTTTCACGCATGGGTAGCTCTCGGGAAGATCTTCCGTGGTTACTCGAGATTCTTTTCCTGAGAAAATGGACGCATTCGTACTCCTCTGCTAAGAAATGGCCGCCTGTTTTCTATTGGACCTTTTATTACCAGCCCTCAGGCTGAGAGGCCCAAACCTCTGGATTTTTTTCTGCTTTAATAAAGGTCACATTAGTACAACAGTGGATGAAACATTAATAATATTGCCAGGTTTCTCCTGGTTTGAACCCAAGGAGAGCGAGGCAAATTGGAGACATCCGCTCTTCCGGCTGTTGGCTGCATTTAATTCTGTGGATATGAGCAATTGTATAACCAGCCACAGGTTCTGTCCAGTCACTTTGTCACAGTGGAAGTCATCTCGGCAATATCAATAATATAGCTGTTGAGATTAGCCCAGGTAAAGTCCACAGTTGAAGAGGTAACTCGCGTAGGTGGTCAGCAGATCACTTCGTAATTAATGCCACGATTCTTCTTCAATTAAATAAACTTTAATTACCAACAGGGTAGTATGGATCGACCGCCCACAACCTCCATCCCGCTGGAGTCAGGGGCATGTTAAAGGCAGATAAACACTTTTGCACTAATGAAAAATTGATTGCATAGATTGTATGGGAAGGAGGTATCCCTTTGGAATTAAATGACTCCTCTCCGGAGGCACACTTAATATTCTATAGAGTCGGCTCAACTTAATCAGAACCATCCAAGGTCTCTCAATCGAAGAAAAACTCTAATCAGAGAGCTGGAAACAGACAACTACAAAAAAAAATCACCAGTGAAGACGACTGCGGATAAATTACCTTGGGAAAAAAACAAAAATGCACATGACTCCCTTGAGTAGATATCAAATCCAGGTCTTGCTACATGCTGTATGATGAGTTAAGCTAATTATAACACTTTCCTTCCAGTAAGTTTTCAAGTGTCAAACTTTTGGGGTAAGCGGCAAAATAAATTTCTCGGAGCGTCTCGTCACTTAAGATTTGAGAACATACTTGAGCTGCGTTGCTAAAGCACACTGACAGCTATTGTCACAAAGGAAGGCTCCGCTGCTCTCACGCTCCTAAGCTCTTGCTTTCAGTAAATGAACATTTCTTATTCCCTCACTAGAGTAGCCACAGCTTGTTGAGCATCCGCCTGGCACAGACTTGGTTTACCACCCATGGAGTCAATCTTTTGAGTTTTACTTTCCCGAAGATAACACGGATTTCCAACAGCTGCTCCGCTGCTTCTGTGGGTGTTGGGAAAAAACGTGTTGATCTCCGATTCTCGTTTATGCAAATGAACTTTTAGAATGTGCCGGACTTGAAAAGATTTAGTTTCAGAGATCTGCAAACTTTCTTGCTCATAGAGATTTGTTAATGGGGACCCCTGGACTCCTCCAGACCTGCGAACCCACCCCAGTATCTGATAAATACCAAGCAAAGGAGCTGCTGAAAGGATGGCGATGACCAGCTCCGCCGTCTCGTATTCCACTCTAATCATCAAGAGGATGCTGGATTCTGTTTTTCTACTATTTCAAATAGAGGGGAAAAAAAGTCTGCCGCGCTGATTTCATCCAGTTTTGTGAAGAAAACCCCCACGAGGAAGAGGCTCATTCCAGCTTCATTCTCTATAATAAAACAATAATACAGCAGGCGCTCTCGTACCTGAGGCGAAGCTGCTCCGCCGATGATCTGGGCAGCATTTCTGATTCACCTGTCAGTCGAGGTGGAATGTTGATGTGTCTGAACCTTCTCCTCTCTCACGCTCTGCAAAACAGGAGCGTAAATAAACTTAAGGCTTTAGCATTTTTCTGTAAGTGGCCATGGCTCATATGCTAAGTGATTTAAAGATCCCAACAGTGGAGGTCACTAAAATATCCTTTGAGGAAATTCAGAAGTAAATGGTGTACGTGCACACACACACACACACACACACACACACACACACACACACACACACACACACACACACACACACACCTTACCTCCTACACAGAACCTTAGGAAAGATTTTCTTAATATTAAAGGAAAAGTTGTCAGGATATTATTGTTTGATTAAATCGGATGTGTTGTTATTTTCTATGTTTTCTCAGTGTATTAAAGCGAACCAGCGATTATTTCTAACCAACTGACACTGGAGAGGGAAACTTATTTTTCTTTATTATAGTACTTTTCAATTTTTTTTTCTTTTGTGGGGCTGCCACTCTTTGGCCAGTACATCCCCATGAATTATTGAATGGATGTCATGCTATGCACCAGTGGTGCTGCCATGGAGTGCTTTTGAAACAGGGCCTTAAATATTAAAATACATTTTTTTAGCATTTCCCCCTTTTTTATCAATTATTGCCAAATAAAAATTGATTCTGGGGACTGAGAAAAGCTGTCCATCTTATTATTGTTCAACAACCATTGTTTTTTTGTCCCTGAATTGGTTTATTTCAGCTTAGATAGAGATATTAACAGAAGAAGAAAAAAAAGATACCATATTGCTGAAAGCTCAGCCTGCAGCTGGAAATGTGTTAATGTGTGTTCTAAAATATTATCTTTAATATGATTTAATAAAAATCACAGCAATTTGACACTTAACAAGCTGCTGTGAGAAGAGAGGTAGATGCATCAGCACAGTACAAAGCGACTGCAGGGCAGAAAGACTAAAGCAGAAGTGACACGTCTCCCCGGCTTTTCTCTGACAACAGAGGTATGCGTGGTGGAGTGCGGTCCCCACGGATCCTGCATCGGTGGTGTGTGTCAGTGCGAGGAAGGCTGGACAGGACCAGAATGTGAGCAGAGGGACTGTCACCCACGCTGCATCGACCACGGCGTCTGCCGAGAGGGCAAGTGTGACTGCCATCAGGGCTGGACGGGCGAACACTGCACCATCGGTGAGTACGCCCACAGAAGGCTGAATGTCAAGGCATGTCGGTGACGAGTGTTTGATATTTGCATGTTTGGCTCCTGGAAATCAGGGCTTCCAGCTTTGTGATGGGATCTCCGTCTGTCTGCCACTGTCAGAATTTGTCTTTTGCAGAATTTTCAGTTTTAACTCGTTTTAAATTTGCCGGTTAGAAGGTGCAGTGCATGAAAAAATGAAAAGGGAAGACAAGAAGACACAATCTCAATGCTATTTATGCATTTTCTCATTTGAATTAACAATTAAATGATTATATCTTGAACAATAACACGTTTTTAGGAGTTTTAGCATCCTTGGCAATGTTGAAAACTACACTGATGTAACAATTCCTCCCAATAAAAGGAGCAAGTCTGACAATAACACCCACAAATGTGTCTAGGCTATAAGAATAAGGTGGAAATAATTTAGGCATCAACCTTGGTTTGAACAAAATCAAACAAATCAACATCAATTTAATATCTGTTCGTTTATTTGAATAAGAAAACTATCGTGACGTGAGTGGATCAGCCCGCTTCTCTGCTTCTTTGATATTGTTCCCTTTGCATCTCTCTTCAAACCACTTTTTTGCATTTAGTTCTGCTCTCCTCCGTTGGATGTTTCATCATTTAGACTGCTGAAGTGATGCTCCTCTATTAGTGAGTCAAGGGCAGGTATTTGGGGAGCTGAACAGCCATGGCTAGTGCCTCTTTGGAATATCATTTTTTCTGAAATGGCAGTGCTTCACTGAGCATTAATGAGGATAATGACTTCTGAGATGTCACTTTGAATTGACCTTTAGCTTAAACTTCCTTGACATCTTAGCCCTGGTCAGAGGTCCTGCAGTTAATCCCTGACACGCCGCGTCAAACACCAATCCCCCAAGTGTCATCCTCGGCCTCTCAATGATGACATTTTCCCTGTGAAACACAGATCCGCTCCTCAAAACTCTTCTCAACCTGAATTATCTGATTTTTTTTTTCCACAAGTATTCCAGTTCCATCAGGAATCCACAGCGCGGATCTGATTCGCTGGGGAAGGAGTGGCGCTGGAGTGTTGCCCGAGGGGTCACATTCTTGGGCTTATTAATCCTTTCATCCTCAGGGCAGACTGAGCACCACCTGAGGCTCCCAGAAGGAATGTTACTTGGATGCAGGAAGCCTGAATAGGCAGCGAGTTACCTTTTCTCGGAAAAGCAGGAGCTTATTTTGTCTTCCAAACCCTCAATGACTACCGTGCGCTCAAAGCGCTTTTTAATCACATTACACGGCCGGCGCTTGAATGGAGGACTTCCTTGGCCATTCCTTTGTCACAAAACCATCTAGATCCTGTTTTATATGCAAGGCTTAACCTATTGTGGGCGCATTTTCAGCGTTGCAGTTTACCACTAAGGTGTTTTTGATTCGCCGTAGTACACGGCCGCTTATTGCTCAAATCGCTGGAGTGGAAATGACGGCAGAATTGAATTGAGGGCCGGTGTTCAGTGTGTTGCCTCGCGGTGCGTTCACATTACATAGAGGGTAGGAAAGCGTGCTTCCTGACAAGCAGACGGTAAAATGTTTGGATGGAGACAGGAGCAGAGTTAACAGTGAGATATCGCCTTTGTGCCGCCGTGCAAGAGTGAAGCAGACGTGCAGGCTTTACAATGAATGTTTCATTTCAAGATGTTGATTTAATTTATGCTTGGGTAATTATGATATAATTACACTCGTAATGTAAAAAGCGAAAACCTCTATCGTTCCAAGGTTTTTTTCTCATTTCCCCCCTGTTATGAGAGTAACTATTAACTGTTAATACCCTGGCTCTGAGCTTCTGTCTCCGTCGCAGCACTCACCCACTTAATATTAACATTTTTTTCCTAACTCCTACTTCTCCGTTTTGTGTCTGTTTGCCCGTCTGCCTTCCTATCTGTCTCCTTCTTGGCTTACACGTATAGCCCTGGATTCTAGAGTATCAGGTAACAAAACACTTTTCACCTCATTTATAATCTTCATGCAATGTCTTTTTTTTCCACATGATCCAGCTGAACACTTTTTTGCTCTTTAAAATGTAAAAAAAAAGAAAGAAAAACCAACCTGAGCTTCCAGTTATAATATCCTTTCACTGAACGACTGATTTACATGCATAGTCAGGATATTGAAATTAGGGCAAGAAGCTAAGATGTGACAAAGGTTACAGTATTCTTGGGGAAAAAATTGCAGGTTTTTTTCTTTATTTCCATATTTTTAAACCTAGTTGGCAGGTACGTCAGCTTTATGCCAGCGATCCTTTCCAGGTTTTTTTGTGCTCCCATTAAATTACAATAAGTAAATGTGTTTGTCAGTCTCAGCTCTTTGCCACAGTAGAGATAAGTAATTTTCTTTTCCAAATGTTTCCCTTTCCTCGGTTGTGTAATAGGAGCAGTCAAGATAGGATATAAAGGTAAATTGAACCGCTACACCCCCCCCAAGGGAGATTGTCATGAACAATCCCTCCCTATTCTTTGTCTTTCCTAGCACGGCGTATATACACCTGTTCTATGTCCGAGTCGATCATAATGTTCCTGCTGTGATCCCGCTCCCACCCCCCCACCCCCGATATGTCCCCTCACATCCTGTCCGTCTTAACTAGTATCACACAGCCCCCACGGTCCCCTCTCCTCCCCCACTGTCTTAATTCCCTGTGTCTGCCAGATTAAACGCCCCAGACCGGTGTGGTTTAGTCATGTTTCCAGCTCCCTGTTTACACCTACACCCCCCCACCACCACCACCACCCCACCCCCCACCTCCTCCACACACACTAGCAGGAATGTGATATGGCAACAAATGTTCTGTTTCTTTATATATTCCCAGACTCTAGATCCTTCCTCCCCGCACCTCATCCTCCTATTTACGTGTAAACTTCCTTCTCCCTTTGACGTGGCCGTTACTTCACATGAGTGTTTCTGAGGCCATTTGCACTTTCATTAGCTTTCAGGCAGCTGCAACCATCTCCTCAGAATTGGCAGTATTTTTATTTTTTTTTTTTTTTTTGATGAATTCACTTAAATGGGAATTTTGTGCTGCAATCGACAAAGACAAAAACACCACATTGTGAATTTGCCTTCGGGGCTTAATTGAGTCCAAACTTGATTTGAAAATATCCAAAATGGTGCAGCAGCATCGTCTCTAGAGGTCCCAAAGTCGTGGTTCCCTATTCAGAGCGTGCGGTTGATGCCGGTCGGCAAGGTGAGATGGTTACGGGTGGAGGACGAGAGGGTGAGTTCAAGGAGACCCTGGACATAATGAAGGATTACTGCACTTTGCCCTGCAACCTGGCCACTGGGAGGGCTCCGGTGGCACTCAGATGGGGGGGGGTGTCCCGATTGTCCAGAAACAGTAACTCATCTCTGCATCCGTAGCAATTAGACACCGTCTGAGTCCGTGAGGTCGGCGGTTCAACTCCTTAGCCTCATTTCCGACTGCCGGCATCTGAGTCCTGCTGATTCCCACACTCGCCACATTAAATCGCTTTAAAAAGTCCACGTCAGGCATCAGAAGATCGATCGTATGAGGTTACGAAGAGGCCAACTGATTCTGAAATGCTATAAATGAATAATAAATAAACATTTCAAAGAGGCTTATATTCTGTAGATTCAAAGGTTCTTAAATATTGTCATCCTGAGCAGCCATGTTGTACAGTTTGGGAACCACCGGGCGACAGAGGCAGTTTCCATCAGAATTTGATGCACTTTAATTCTTCACATTTCCTTCTGTGGTGCAGCTAAAGATGCTCCTGAAACTCATGTGAAATGACGGCCACTCCTCACGCCCTTATCCAACATCTCCAGTCCTGTCAGAGGTGTATTGTTCTGTATGTTCACTCGATGCTGTCTTTTATCATTTTTTTTGTCCCTCACTCCCCCCCCCTCCCTGTCCACTCTAACCCCCCCCCCCCCCCCTCATTCCCTTCTTCCCTTCCCTCCTTGCAATCTTGTCTTCACACCCTCCTCCTCCAGATTTTCTTCCTATTACCTTCTGACATGCGCGTGATATGTTGACAGATGGCTGCCCCGGGCTGTGCAACAACAACGGGAGGTGTGTTCTGGATCAGAACGTGTGGCACTGCGTTTGCCAGTCAGGATGGAGAGGCCTGGGCTGCGACGTGGCCACCGAAATGCTGTGCTCAGATGGCAAAGATAACGAGGGAGGTAGGAAGAAGAAAACGCCTTGTACAAATAGCCTCTTAACTTCAGCTGGCGTGCACGTCTCTGATTGTGCTAAATTAGCTTTGATGTGGCCCCTCGGTGACGGCGCCAACAAACAAAACAAATCAATCATACATAAAACATCACTGGAATATGGAAATGCTGCAGCAGAGGAGTTTGTTAAGCAGCATGCCTTAAAATATACAGTAGATCAGTTATGAGGAGTGGTTGAGACTGAGCGCGCCGGCGCTAATAAACGGCTTCCTGACCCGAACGATGAGCCCAGAACTTTAAATGTTCAGAATGGGCGACACACTTTGGCACAGTTCACGCTTTCGTGTCATCTGGGAACCTCTGCTGTCGCTTTAATGAACTTGGATGACACTGGGAGTCATCAGCTCAGCACAAGAATGGAGGCGTTCACGCTTCCCTAATGAAATCCAAGTCAGCACAGCCTCTCCCTCTTTGTCCGCATCCTCCCTCCTGCTTTTCCAGACGGGCTGGTCGACTGCATGGACCCAGACTGCTGCGCTCAAATCTCCTGCCAGGGTCAGACCTACTGTCGCGGATCGCCCGACCCCATCGCCGTCGCCGGCCAGAGTCAGAGTTCAGCCGTCCAGACCTCGTCCAGGAGCTTTTACGACCGCATCAGCTTCTTGATTGGCCCCAGCGGCAGTCATGTGGTACCCTGGGATAACATCTTTAACAGCAGGTAAGCCGCTTAATGAATCGCTGACAGCTCTTTAATTATTTGGATCACGTTAGCTGTGCGCTGTCACAGATCCAGTTGGGAGAGACACCTGTGTTTGTGAAGCCACTCATAGACGTCAAAGAGTTCCACGTCTCTGTGTCTTGGCAGTAACAATGACAAGTGTGTTTACAGCTGCGTCGCCTCCGCATTCATTTACTCTGTAACAGTCGACAAGACGCTCGAGAATGATCTTGTTCTTGATTAGACCCCATGCCTGTAAAAACAGAGGGACTCAATTTCCAACACATGAGGAAATTGTTTTACTTTTCCATCAGAAACCTCGCGTTTAGCTGAATGGTAGTGTTTTTAGCTATCTAAATCTGGTAAGCTCTCCTCTTACTGTCTTCCCCACCCATCTCCTCCTCACTCCCTTCTTCATCAGCACCATCTGCAGGAATGCCCCCCCCCCCCCCCCCCCATAGGAGCCTGGCCCTGCTCAAGGTTTCCTCCTATTAAGAGCTTTTTCTGCCACTGGTGCTTGATTGTGGGTCGGACTGTGGGTGTCTGTGAACGACCTAGAGACAATTTAAAATGGAATAGATACTATACTAATAATTGAAAATGAGCTCAACATGGGGACAAAAGGAATTTATTTGCTTGGCTAATTCCAGCACGTCCCCACAACTTCTCCGCCAGCACCACCAGCAGGTCGGCGGATTTACGGTGCATCATCCTTGTGAAAAAAAAAACATGCTGCAGATAGTTATTTTCCCCTTAAGATGGTTTTTAATAACTTCATCCCTTAACGGTCCATCTTTTGTCTACTGCTTTGCTTTGTAATTAAAAAAAGCAGGCGTCAGCACGCGCTCTCCTTTATGCGCCAATTAGCAGATGTTAAAACGCTAATCTGTGCTTGTGAACATGGTAAATATTATGCGGCAGCTTGTGGCCATATGCTGATGTTAGCTTCGAGGACTACCACGTGTAAAGTACAGCCTGGCCGGCATGGCTGTCGGCGTTTCATTTTGTTTTAATTTCTTCTATTTCCACTTGCGAGCACGTGCGCCGAGCTAACGGAGGCCGCGGTGTTCGAAGACGGTTCTACTTTAACGGTCAGGAATGAAACTGGGGGGCGCTTCTTTATTTCCTGAATAAACGGCTGAATACTTCCTGCAGTTCTGAAAGTTTCACAGGGATTATTCAAGGTACAAATAAAGAATAAACTGATGAAAAAAATATCAAAATATCAATATCAAAGCAGCAAATACCTTGAGTGAAACAACAATGACTGCTGGGTGACATCAATTCCTGAAGTGTCAGGTAAATATATATATTATTTTTCTTTTAGGAAAACAACCCCCTCTGCACCCCTCCACATTTCGAGCTGGTTCTTGCGACTGACAGAGAGGAAAACTGATTGCTGACTGTGTGCAGTGGTCTTTGGGAATATTTCCTCCACTAGTTTTACGTAATCCTTATGTAAATAGCACACTTTACTGAAAGTATAGAATGAAGAGCCCCCCTCCCCAACCCCCAGCTGAGTTCTCAGTAATCCTCAACCTCATTGTCTCCAGCTTACTGTCGATTTCATGTCTGGCGCTGGCATTAGTCCTCCTGCTCAAAACACTCATTTGCCCTTTTTTTTCCCTGCTTGCAGAAGTTCCAGTTGTAGAGTCGGCGACAGGCTGGTGATTTTGTTTTGTTCTTGAGAATCAAACGATGGCTATTTTTTACAGTGTATTGTTGGGATCGCATGAAAATGTAAGCGAATAATTTTGAAGGATAATATAATCCTGCAGTGGAAGTGGTTATTTGCAGACGCGTATATTTAAACATTCATTTGAGCCTATAAGTTGAATAATTTATCGCCAGCCTTGCGTAGCTGATAAAAAGAGTTCTGAATGATCGGAACAAAGCTGGAGCAGCTCGGAGAGTTCCAAAAGCAACAATGACAGTGGCGCGTCTTCATCTGATGTCTGAAGGCTCAAAGACGGGGAAACCAAGGTCATTATTCCTGCTTTTCCTACAAGAAGCTGTTGCATGAGCCCCGGGAAAAGGGACCGGATTTCAGCGTGTGGTCGGGTTTCACAGCTCAGCAGTGAACTCGTCACCAGTATAGCGTGTGGAATAAAACATGTGTTGTGGGTAAGTGTCGTTTCCGCCCCATACACGTCTCCCAGTCGTATCGTATGTCCTCGCGCGATCCTCCCATCGGGCCTTGGGACGGCTTTCTTCTGGCCTGCGCGAGACAATGACCGATAAGAATGCATGAATGAAATGATTAATTTCTGGTGTTTCAGCAGGTGGTGAGACTGGCGCGTTTGTTTGGGGGGTTTCTCAGCATCTGTCTGCCTGTGAAAAGATTAATAGAGACACGGGGAAGAAAGAGTGAACCCTCACCACGGGCTCTTAAGTGGCCCCCGTTCCCTGAGCCGCCAAATAAAGGATGGGAGATGAGTTTTAGGAGGGGTCGGAGGGAGGAGTGAACCTGATGATCATCTTATGTGTAATGATGGGGAGAGAAGGTGGGGGGGGGTGATTAAATGTTGATGAAAACGCTTTTTTGCCTTCAAACAAAGTGCATCACGAGGCAGAATCTGTTCCTGATGAGCCTGCAGTCGTGTTCACTAGTGACAGCAGATATCTGTGGCTTTAATCAGGGATGAATCTCCACTGTATGTGATATATGGAGCTATGTATGTATGTATGGAGGTGTGCCAAAATCACTGTTTCCAGGTGAAGGTTGCAGACAGCACTGGGGGTCTCTCTCTTATTTTTTTTTTACTAGAAGCAAATCCATTTGCCAGCAGGAACAATCTGGTGGTTGGGGAGGGGGGCGAAGTGAAAATGTAATGCTCTCTTGTGCTATACTTATGACCACAGAGAAGGCCTTAAGTGAAGCATTAACCTCCTCCGCCCGTGCTGCCTCCACTGCTCTTTGACCAGCGGTGGGCGAGGGGCTATAATGCAGCCACCAGGTGTGGATGAATTCAAAAAAGAAAAAAAAAACTGTTTCCAAGAAAACCTTTCCTTTTAAAAGAATCCCTCCCGCAATTATTTTTTTAAAGGGGGAGAATTCTGAAACCCCTGTAGCCCTCAGTCTGACAAACACATTTGGACCGTTCGCTTTATTTTTCTTTGCTCCTCCGGTGATTCGTTTTTTGTAGCCTTTCCCCCCAAAAAAAACTGTTATGTTTTTTATTTCTTTCATAAATGTTTGCCTGCAGCTTTGCATTTTGTTGCTCAGAGTTGCCATAAAGTGCCTCTCGACACATCAGCCGCTGAGCTCTGCGGCTTTGCTCGCATCAGGAGGATTTGGGTAACGGTGCTAAAGAGCCCGTTCTAACCTCCCCCTTTGTTGCTTTATGATCCTTCATCACAAGTTGCGGCACAGACGTTTATCACGCCGGCGTGGATGACAAGTCTGATGACAGTGGCACCGCTTGGCGCTGGCGGTGCAAGAATATTGGTCCTTGGATCGCAGCCTCGTGGAAGAACAATTCGCCGAAGACGGAGTGACACCGATGCTGTGAACAGCTCACTCGTCTCCTTTTGTGTCTTTACCAATCATTGTGCTCTGATGAGACCATTTGTTGTGTGTTTCGGGAGTTTTCCGCCTTTGCTGACCGCGCAAATCAACTAGCGCGGGTGGAAGCGCATGTGGTTGCTCGCCATTTTGTCATAATGGCAAAAAGTCAAGGATGGTGGGACGAATTTAGAAATCACAGCCGGGGATCACGTGTTAGCTTGTAGCGTTTCCCCAGACAGGTGTGATCTGTTAATCAAAGAGCATCAGGCCCTGTTTTATATGCGTGCTCCCTGCGTGGTGTGATTAACTGAAGTACAATACCCTTAAGTCAAGGTTGATGTTATTATAGGCCACCGTTGGCACCACTGTATCAGTCAGTCACACCGCCCAACGGGCACACATATCAAACACGCCGCCGCGTTATTAAAAGTTGACACAAAATGCTACGAGCTGAAATGCTCACGCCGGATCCTGGGCTGTAATTTCTAAATTTGCTCCCCCGCTGACGGAGTTTCTTTATAGACGTGACAGTGAGGATAAATGAAGCTGATGACCTGAAACAGAGGGGCAAACCTTGAATGCGCAGTATTCGTTGTTAAGAATACTGCGGGCACACATCAGATCGGATGGATGCATTCGTGGAAATGCGGGAACTGCTGCTGCACAAGTGCACGCTCCTGCTGAATCTTAATGCTGTGTGTCTGGGAAAGCATGTCCCCTGGAGTTATGAGGTTTTAAAAGCAGTAAATGGAGACAGAGAAGTGGGTGCTCCGCAAGCAGGCATTTTCATGAATAACAACCGCTGACACGTGTGTTCCTGTCTCGGTAAATCACACCTCCCTGCTGCTGTTGCTGGGAAAGAGATGATTTCTAAAGGTGTCGGCGCCGCACCCTGCGTGCGCGGACCGCTTGGCATTGTTTATTTACTCGGCCCTCTCTCTGTTTGCTTGTCCATGCAGCCTGGTGTCGGTAATCCGAGGGCAGGTCCTGACGGGAGATGGGACGCCATTGATCGGAGTCAACGTTTCCTTCCTGCACTATCCGGAGTACGGCTACACAATCACCCGGCAAGATGGAATGTAAGAGAGAGCCTCTACGTGCCGGCACAGCGACGGCCGGCTGGAAATTCCGGCGCTCATGTGCAACCTTTGTGGTGATTTATATGTGACACGAACCGCTGTCCTCAGAGCGTAATGGGGGAGAAGCAGCAAAAGCTGTCCAAAAAGGGAAGGGTCTTCCTGGAACCTCGCCAGAGCAGATTGAAACGGCGGCACATTGCGCTTTAGAACAATACCTCATGCAAATGTCACAGTGGTGAAGGCCATTTTGAACCCGGCTGTTTAAAATGCATTGAATCAGCGAGGGAAGAATCAATCTACCCACGGTGTAGTAAAACACGGGATTACTGTCTGACCTTCTCCTGCTGCTACAGCAGACGGGTTCTTAATAACAGGGCGGCAAATACCCATGAGACAAACGCATGTGATGTTTTACAGGGAGGGTTTATCTAACCAAGAATATTGTCAGCTGGGCCTTCATTCAAATTCAACTAGAGGGAAGCGCCGTTCATGTTTTGCCAGTTTGGAATGAAGGACTTCTGAGTAGCTGACAACTGTACAGCTGTTGTTCTGAAACACAATCCAGGGTCCCCAGATAGGTTTGGGATTAGCTGATTCCTTCAGATATTCCGCCCTGCAACTCTTCAGACAAGGAGCGCCATAATGTTTGGGGATAATCAGACTTGCTTAGCCAACGGGTCGGCTCGCTGCGGAAGCAGGACAGAGGCGGCATCGAGAGCGCGGCCCCGTGCAGCTATGAGCTCCCCAATGCCCAAACCGGAGAGAGCTGGAGAAGGAAGCTGTTTGGGGTCAGCTGCACAGCTTGGCTGTTGGCGTGTGCGCCATCACGCAGTGTGGGTGCGGGCGCGAGAGACGTGGCGAGACATTCGGATCTGTGAGCGTGTCGGTGTGTATTTATGCAGTGTCACCGCACGGATCACACAGATGCTTTACCCACCTCCCCACCCCCTCTGGGGGGGGCAGTGGAGCCTGGCAAATGTATATAGTGCAGCACTTCAAGCATTCGCCCTTCATTTCCAAACGAGTAACTTCGTACTAATTAAACTAGTTCAACAGAGGAGAGTCCCAAGAGACCAAACCAAATCAGTCTATGTAGACCACAGAGTCACGAGGCAGCTTCAGAGAGCGGTCAAATATACATATGGAGATTATTTTGCAAGGAGAATAGAGTGCTGTGGTTTAATCCGCATCCACTTAAGCATGTTGTTGACGATGGTGAAGCAGTGCCCATTTGTGAGAGTGTTTGTTGTCTGACGATGTGCGAAGGTTCGACCTCGTGGCCAACGGCGGTGCCTCGCTGACGCTGAGATACGAGCGCGCTCCGTTCCCTATGGTGCACCGCACCGTGTGGCTGCCCTGGAACGTGTTCCACGTGATGGACACGGTGGTGATGAAGAGGGAGGCGAACGACATCCCCAGCTGCTATCTGACTGGTTTGATCAGGCCCCACCCCCAGATCTTGGCCACGCCCCTGTCCACCTTTTACAAAAGCTCTCCAGAGGATAGTCCCATTGTTCCTGAGACACAGGTGAGGACGTGGTCACCAACAATCCTTTTTTTTTTCATTTTTCTCTGACTTGACTGAATGCAGGTCTTTCCTAAAAAGCTAAGCCAGAAATTGTCTCACACTAATGCCGATAAATTCCGATCTGTGCTCCATCAATCTGTGGTTATACCTTAACAAGGACCAGGTAGCATTAACAACAGCAACTTAAAGCTGACGGCATCGGCAAATTTTTTTTGTGCACACATTTAAAGTACTTCAGCCAAAAAGGCTGATTTGATCTGGAAGAAGGAACTTTAATGTTTACCTTTTATATATCTTAGAAAGTAAAGAGACAATTGAGAGCGTTAAATCATTTAAATATTCTGGATCCTGCAAGATTCAGCTGCTACTTTAAATACCAGCCGGCTCCTGTTGCGTCTGCTGCTTACTTTGAAGCTTCACACTGTGTTTCTGGCACTGCTCTGACTGCTAATTAAATCATAGGTTCTTCATGAGCAAGTGGCCATACCGGGCAGCGACCTCAACCTGGTTTACCTAAGCTCCAGGGCAGCTGGCTACAAGCCCATCCTGAAGGTGCTGCTGACCCAGGATCGGCTCCCTTTTGGCCTGATGAAGGTCCACCTGATGGTGGCCGTCATGGGCCGGCAGTTCCAGAAGTCTTTCCCAGCCTTCCCCGACCTCTCCTACACCTTCATCTGGGATAAAACAGACGCCTACAACCAGAAGGTCTTTGGCCTTGCAGAGGCCGTGGGTGAGTTCCTGCCGCAACGCTGCCGACTGAAGATGTTACATAAGCTTTTCTTTGCTTTGGCTCGCTACCTTCAGGCAGTGAACCTGAGCTGAACTTTTGAAAATTGATGTTTTGCCTTTTTTGTTGAGGGTTATTTAAGCAGGGACAGAATTTAATGAGAAATAATGGTGTTTTTGCTGAAATATTTAATTTTATGCAGGATGTTGCAGGGTGAAAATACCCGACAAAATAAAAAGAATTTTCTTTTTCAAAAATGTATCTTTGAAATCTAAAATGGCATTAGGGTCCATTTAAAAGGTCCGTTGTGTAAGATTTGGCAGCATCCGGCAGTAAGAAGCACGTCTTTATTGAATATATTTACGCTAGCATGGTGGGCCTTGAACACACACACACTAGTATTGTCTTGTTTTTATAGAACAGTTTACAATATTGCATGTCTGGTCTTTGTTTGTAAAACAAAGTAGATAGAAGTTAATTATGGTCTGCGAGCAATGCCACGCTACGGCACTCGAGAGGATTCCTTCATGGTTTGCAGCCACATCACAGTGTTTATGACATTTACTCTGATGTGCACCATCTGAGTCTTTATTGTCTAAGCAATTCATGCCATTATACACACGATTTCAAGTCACGGTCTATTAACGTTTACACAAGATAAAACGAGCAGCGAGGACATCAAATTTAAACTGTACAGGTGTGACGCGGGAGACCCCGCAGGTCTTCTGAAACCGTCCCAGCTGGAGAAAATCAGCCAGACCAAAAGTGTAATCAGCGCACACAGAAGCGTCTCCTGAATGCCTTATTGCTTATGAGCTTCTCCGCTGTCGTAAATGTCAGGCACGGAGGTCGCGACTTCGCTCACCGCAGGTATCTGTCCTCATTCCTTTCAGTATCGGTGGGATACGAGTACGAGTCCTGTCTAGACGTGGTGCTCTGGGAGAAGAGGACGGCGGTGCTGCAGGGCTATGAGCTGGACGCCTCCAACATGGGCGGGTGGATGCTCGACAAACATCACGTCCTGGACATTCAGAACGGTAAGACGAGCTACTGCCGTCTGCGTGTGATTACAAAGAGTGTGGCAGACAAGGGTGGCCCTTCAGGTTTACAAGCAGGCCGTCTTTACCCCGAATCACCGCAATAAATACCTGAATCAAAATGAAATATGGTTCGTCATTCCACCTGAGGCACATTTGAGGGGCCAATCATTCACAGTAATGATGGAATAAATCAGTGAAGAAGTCACCGGGGTGCAGAGCTTGCTGCAGTTCCACGCTACTCAGCTATTTCAGGAAGACGGTGTTTCGCCGCTCAGAAGGATTCCGCGTTTTTTGATGAACAGGCGTCATGTTTAATTATTGCATTAATTCTGTAAGCTAAATCAATTTCTCGCGTCGTCATCCATCAGAAGCCCTTTAATTGCAAAGTGCAATAAATGGACACGAGTTTGTCTCTGTCACAGAGGCGCACAGACATGAGAAAGTGAAACACGGGTAATGAAACTATCAAATATACATACACGGCTGAGCGGTTGCCGGGATACAGCGGCGGGGAGCTCAGGCACTGGAGAATGTTAGAACTTGTGCATGCCGTAATGCGACTGCAATCATCGGAGGTAGGCCTCAGGGCAGCGCACATCCTTCGTTTGCCAGGTCGCTGTTGTGACATTAAACCCTCCTCGGCTCACTATGGTTGTTCCACTTGTCCGACACAATTTGTGGCCCTTTCATCTTGAAAATAGCCGAGGTTAGAGCCGTGGCCTTCAGCGGAGTCCACAGTGTCACGCTGTAAGGCTGTAGTTTAGGAGTGATATTGAGGTTTTCTAACGTTCAGGGTATTTGTCATGTTTTATTTTAGTGGGCAGTTGACATTTGTGAGCTGGGTGGCGGTGATGCTCTGTTAGACACCGCCTGCAGCCATATCACACGGAGCTTTCCTTATGACGCCTTTCTTCTTCGGTCTTTATCACTCACAGGATAATTCATAAAGCAGCACAAACGTTTGAACTGATAATTGTACAATAGTTGCATAAAATCAGACTTTTTTACATCTCAAAAGAGGGGAAAAAAAGCCTAAGGTCATCTATTGGTACATCTGGCCTCCCATTCACAGTCTATTGAACTTGAAAAATAGTGTGTTGGGAGGTGAAGAGAGACTGGGACTGTGAGAGAGCAGCAGACACTTTCAAGGATGCAGGAAATATCACCAACGAACAATACCATCCCCAACTTCTCAGCAGTGAGAATGTCAGTGGAAAAGTCACAGCCAATCAGGGCAAAAGTGATAACTTTTAAGTTACCCGCTCCCAACTCGGAGTAAAAAGCATCCCTTTTTTTTTTCCTCTGGATGTTTTTCCTCATTCACAGATGTGCTTTACCTTCATGTGTCATTGGGAGCGTGTGCTATATAAGGATCCCTGCAAATCACCCGGCGTTCCTGGTGACATCTCAGCTGGAAGCCCTTTTCCATTTTCTCAGATTTTACAAAAAGCAGCAAAAAAAGCAGCTGTTTTGTCCCTTTTTTCAAATCATGCAATCATTTGGGCATCAGCCACTCTAATGGCTTCATCACATGTAATTATGAATGTTCCCCTGATCGCTGTCACGCGTTTGTATTCAAGGTAATAGCTGGTTTAATCGCATTAAAATGAAATTATATATATTTCTCTGAAGTGCAAAGACTTCTCAATGTTTTCTATATGGTTTCAATTTAACATTAATCTAAATATGCTGCTGAATTTGTCACCTTTGTATTTGACTGAATGGCTAAATTGCAGCTTGGCACCAGTGGGTCTGAAAAGGTAACATAGGTTCATGAGATTTACAACAGACCATTATCGTATTTTCCGGACTATAAGTCGCACTTGTTTTCATAGTTTGTCAGGGGGTGCGACTTGTACTCCGGAGCGACTTATATGTTAAATAAATAATTACAGAATTTCACATGTTCGTTATTTTCACACTGACAACCACAAGAGGGCGCTCTAGGCGTGTGTACCTGAGGAACGAGTTCCTTTAGCGACGCAGAAGAAGAAGCGGTGCTTCGTCTATGGTGTTAAAACTTGACTTTTTGGTAAACTTGCTCGAATGTTCTTTATGCTATAGTTATCAGAATAACTGTTAATATGTTACGTTAACAAAGCAGACACGTACTCAGTTCGTTGCGGGTCATGTAGCTGAATTTGTTACGTTAGCATACCGTAACCCTCTTGCTAATCCATGCTAATGATTTGCTAATTGCCTTACAAGATGAAATGTATGTTCTTGGTTGATTTAAATTCCGGAGCGACATATAGTCCAGAAAATACGGTAAATGTTTTTGGACCTAATTGTGCATAAAAACGTACAGTACAGACTTGAAATTCAAGGGGGCGGCGTTTGAATATCTCCTTAATCATTACTGGCATCTGAGCGGTGAGGTAAAACAGACGCAGCCCAAACTGGAAAAGCACAGCTCCCCCAGCCCTGCGCGGTTCCTCCACACTCCAAATGTGTAATTACGGATCCAGCGGAGCTGCATAAACTCCTGCCACAAAGTCTAAAGCTTTAAAGCGGTTCATCTCTAAACCAGCCTCATTATTTCCATTATTATCCGTTTTGGCAACCCGCGGACGTAAAGGAGCAGAGCTTGCGTAATGAGAACTCCAGTCAGGCTACATCTTAAAAATGGTCTTTTATAGCATCTTGATGTGCACCTACGAGGCGAGGGCAGCGGCGCTCGTCCCACGCCACTTCCTGTTCTTACACAACGCCGTCCGTGACACGCATGCACCGTGCATGTAGGGCAACATCCGCACATCTTCGAGGCTGCACCAACCGTCTTTAGTCGGATACATTTGTGGAGAAAACATGTCACTGAAACGGTTTCCTCTCATCCCTACTTCAGAGTCTATCTTCCCTTTGTTCAAGCCTGCGTCTTTGTTGAACATTAAATAAAAGAGACGCAAGGGCCCATTGCCGTACCCAATCTGTCAAGCCATCCGGAGCGTGAAGTTTGCTAAGTGTGCGGGAGAACACTGAAATCCGCCTTGAGCTCGACTGCTGCCGGTGCGTTGCATCCCACCTGCCTCAAAGTGGAGCGTTCCCATCTCCAAAGCTCGAGCTGTGGCGGCAACGCGGTTGGAGTTCTGGTTGTCGGGAGCCGCCTTTGTGATCAACAGATAGGTTCAGCACATGTTTTATGCTAATGCACGCTGCATCCTGCCCGACACTTTGACACGTGCATGAAAACATTATGGGCGTGTTTTCACGTGGAAGCAGTTAAGATGGAAATAAAGCAACAACCAGATGGCATTGAGCCTTTTATATACAGTCAAAGCGGCAGCTTCCCCGCAGCTTTTATTTAATCTTTTTTTTTGTTATTATTATTTTTTCCTTTCCACACACACTTCACTCTTCCTATTATATCACAGCCCCCAAAATAAATGGCAAGTCTGACAGAATTAAAATGAAGACACGCTGGAGCCAAGTCGCGAGGTTGTGTCGTTCCGTCTCATTTGCTTCCGTCTAAATGCAGCTTAATCAGAAACGGCTTTCACCCAAGAATCGTGTTCATTCAGCTCAAAAGCTCTGGGTGCGAAATATTAATACAAACGTCACTGCGTGCGCTGTGTTTACATCGGAATACCACAGATCCATCTCTAATCCCATCTGTCTTTGCTTTCATGTACATGTACCCTTTGCATTTTCCAATCGAAACTAATTATTCAGCCTTGCATTGCCTTTTTTTTTTTTTTTTTTTTTTTTTTTGACATTTGAGATTTATGGCCCGTGTGGATTTTGGGCAAAGAATGCGGTTCGATATCCAAGGTCGGCATGAAGATGAATCCAGTTTGCCATCGTTGTTGCTCCACTATTGATTGCCCAATGCCGCAAACCGCCGCTCTTCATCCAGCGCCTCAGCGACAGCGGATTGAGACATTTGCCCCGGCATTGTGATCCGGTTCTTTGGAAGTGTTTTTCTTCATTGTGTGTGGTGAAAAAGTCCGAATTTCTGTGCCTCCGGAGCCTGTCGGGCTTGATAAAGCAAATTGCAGGTGTCTCCGCTTTCACCGTGTCTTCCTGCCCTTGCCTCCTCTTCTACAAGTGACTCTTCCTCACACTCAGTCAGCGGCTTGTCTCCATCTAGAGCAACACTGTGGTTCCTATTGAACACTGTCGGAGAGTTCAACAGCTCAGGAATCTTGGAGGGTCCTCGTGCACATACGCTATTTGAAGCCGCGGAGGCTTTCTTCGCATGTGCAGCAACTCTCTTGGTGAATCAGTCGGAGTCTGAGGCGGCACAGAGCATACCACGAAGGCCAGGGTGCAATTAAGACACACTCCATCTCCTCCCCTACCAATCTCTGCAGTCTTACTGTGTCACCAAGGTGACATTGCTGTGGGCGTGCCCCCCCCCCATCCCAAGTATGCAGGCTCAGCTTTGCATTCACATGATTAATCATCTTTGAAAGCTGTCATGTTGTCATCAAAAGACGACAGACGACATGTCTCAAATTAGCCTTTATCAAGCCAACGATTGTCGATTGGAACAAAAGAAACCTCTGAATTCACTTAGAAAACCGGTGTAGAGCCGTTAAACCGCAGGAGGTGGTCAATAAAGCGGAGCAGCAACTTTTCCTCACGACCTTGACATCTTCTGGTTTTTTTGTTGGTGCCTTTTTCTCTCATGGCTGCTGCCAAACTTCTGGTGAAGCTGGTGTTTTTAAAGTGCATGAAGGGCTCGCTGGGTGGAGTGGCACTCAAACCATCTTGAAACAGAGGACGAGGATTTAAAAGCCTTTTTAACAAAGGAGATAGTTTTGTATCATCTACTAACTTGTATTCAAATGCCAGACGTGTCCTTGTTTTGCGATCGATGAGCAGCCACGTCCCTCCTCGTTAATCCTTTCAACAACCAAATTTATGCTTCAACTGCAAAATCTGTCGAGGAGGAGCAGGAAAACAGATTGCTTGATTTGCATTTTCCTTTTGTTGTGCACGACGACGGACACTAGATGGTGTTTTTGAGATCTTGTTGAAATCTTCGAACCGCACAAGTGTTGCTGTAAAATCCGATTTTTTTTTTTCCTGGGCTGTATTTTCCTGTTGGGCCTCAGGCTCGGGATCAGGAGCCAAATTCCCATCAGTGCAGCACTCCAGCTGAGACGTCACAGGCCTTGATCCTTGCAACAGTCATCAGCAGTAATGCGTTATGACCAAGTGTCCTTGAGGGAAGAATAGCACAACCACTCCCCTCACTCAACCTGACATTGGATCGTACACGAGACACGAAGGAGTGTGATGGAACCTCGCGTGTGAGGAAATCAAAATGAAATGTTACAGTCCGTAACATTAGTGGCGGGGTGGTGCGGGGACACCGGGGAAATAATTAGTGATTTAATCCCTTGTGCTCTGCTGTCTATAACCCTGGTGTTTTTAGTTGCCATGTCTTTTTCCCCCGCCCACAGGCCCACGCTGCTACTCCAGGTCCAGATTATTATAACCAGTTTCTGCTGCCCTGAGATTGTTGGGAATGAGGAGCAGAAACAGACTTTGCTTCCACCCGTTTCTTCCAGTGAGCAGGCGCATGGATCGCAGTTCAGTTAAAGTCCCAAGGTCGCGTGTTTGATGGCGTCACGGCTAAAGCCGTCCCCCAGACCTATTTGTCTTTGTTAGAGAGGCTCGTGCGTGTTGCCCACGGATACGAGAGACGGATCGGTCAGATGGTCCTGTCAGGAGTCTCGCTGCTCGTCGCCTTCATTTGAATTTGCCCTTCAATCAATTAAATCAATGAAAGGAACAAATCAGATAAGGGACAAGCAGCATGGCGGCACGCTCGACTTCACATACATTTAAGGGTTCGATTGCTGGTGGGGTAAATCGGTGGGAGGACACAGTTATGTGGCCGTTCGGAGGTGCCGCAGATCCAGTAATTAGGACGCAGGCAGTCTGAATTCAAACAAGTTGCTTGATGTGAATAATTAAGGGCTTCCAGCATCTAGTTCCTCTCTTTGATGTGTATGCGTGTGTGTGTGTGTGTGTTTTTTCCACTCTTTGAAGAAATCCTTCCAAATCACCCCCCCCACACACACACACACACACACACACACAACAAGCCCATTATATCTGCTTTGTGTTAAATTATTGATCTGTAGTGAATCACCAAATTTGGTGAGTCATCAGTGAAAAAGTGCTTGAACTATATTTACAGAAGCTGAATCGGGTCAGGTTTTACAAGCCTCAGTGGGAATTGTGAGAGAGAGATTAAATATCAGACAAAGTAGCAGAGAAACTTCACTATCACGCAGTTTAAACCCGCGTTTGAATGTTTGGATCCATCCAGCAGCAGGTTTGATTAGTTAACAGGGAATTATGCGATATTTGCTAGTCATTTTTACATTTTTCGTCATGTGTAGAGCTGAATTCTAAATCAGTTATGACTGGGACTTTGTTTTGCAGGGATTCTTTACAAAGGCAGCGGGGAGAACCAGTTCATCTCTCTCCAGCCTCCCGTTATCTCCACCGTCATGGGCAACGGCCGGCGCAGGAGCATCTCCTGCCCCAGCTGCAATGGGCTCGCCCAAGGTAACAAACTGCTGGCGCCTGTGGCTCTGGCGTGGGGCGTCGATGGGAGCCTCTACGTGGGAGATTTCAACTATATCAGACGCATCTACCCCTCCGGCAATGTCACGAGTATCATGGAGCTCCGGTAAGACCAAGACCTTTCAGCAGCATGTTAAACATCGGTTTTCGTATTAGCTTTAAATTGAAGGACGCACCAGCGGTGCCGCGCTGGTCCCTTTCCTCCTGTTGGCAGGGCAATTTATGGCAACTGCAAACTGTGCTGCGCTAAATAGTTAAGAGCAGCAGAGAGGAGGCGCTGCGGGGTGATCAACCAAACCCAGTGAAAATTGGTTTGCTAATGCTAATGCTAGCAGCAGGAACGGGCAGCGAGTGAATCTGCACTGGGTCTTTTGAGGACTCTGCATGTTCAGTTTGGGTCAGACGTGTACAGTGAAATTGCAGGCAATGCAACGTATTTATGTGATTTTTAATGTAACTGCTTAAACCAGAATGGTATTTTTAAACCTTCACATCTGCACTCTTGTATTCTATCTTGAAGGGGGAAAAAAAAAAATCACCCCCGGTACTAATAATATTAAATCTCCCATCTTTTCAACCAAACAATCACCATGATTAGTCAGGACATCCTGTCTTCAGCTCCTAATTGAGATAACTTACCTCCTCATGCCAAGTTGGCCACTGTCTGTAGTGGCCCATGTTTGGCCAGTTGGCTTAGTTTACAGCGACAGATGTTGACTAACTGTACACTACATATGGCGTTCTTCTTCAAGAGAGACAGCTGAATTTAAAAAAAACAAAAAAACGATAGTTGCTGTAAATTGAGGCGCCTGCCGACTAGTTTTATTCATAAAACCAGGATGCAGTTTATTCTATTGTATTGACTTTCCTAGAGGTTGGGGCACGTCTCCGGCGGAGAACTGCGCTGTTAAATTGGGAGACGGCTGCTGCTGCTTCAGAGCTTCCATGCTCAGCAAACCACTACTAGATAAATAATGGTTTAAGGAACGTTTCATGTCTGCAAGCGAATATTTTGCAGTATTTACAAGCTGGGAGAGAAAACACTTTAATGAAGGCTTGTTGTGGCAGCAGCGTAGCGTTGGTGTTGCTAACACTCGCGCCATTATTGGCTGCAGGTTTCTCCACTGAAATAAAATAGGAACCGACCGGATCCATCTTTTGTGATCTGCATGCTCCGCTCCACAAAAACAGGATTTTTGTGAACCGGCTGATCTTAACATAAATCCCGTACGCAGACATCGGCTTTAGCGGCCAATAAAACAACTGGCAGAATCAATATTTCAATATGAGCTGTGCAGTTGAGCAAAGTAATGGCGATACAGGAGGGTGCGTTTGTGGAGATGGGAGTATTTATTTTTGCCTCTTGGCCCCCCATCTCGCTCCCCCACTCTTTCCCAAACACGTTGTCATTGCCTGACTTTCTGTGCTGTTAAGTCTTTAAGGGGAGACTTTGACTTCCAGAGTTTCAGACGGTTGTTTTCTGCTTTTTATCTCTTAAAAGCCGGCATATCAAGAACTGTTATTTGGGTTTTTTCCTTTTTTTGTTCAATTTTTAGTAATGTTGACTCCTCAAGGTTTCAATGTTGCATAAGTTTTGCAAATAAAACAAAAAACCAGTAAAGCAACCCTGAAATGAAGCCAAAGTATCCTTTTACAATATTCTAAATGTGACTGTTCTGATTCTTTCCCCCTCTTTCCTGCTCCATCCATACCCTCTTGTAGAAATAAAGACTTTAGACACAGGTAGGTGCATCATTTTAGTGTACTGTTTATTGTTTGACACCCAGAACTATTATTGAGATACAATAAATTTGTGTTAACCTGTTGAATTCAATTAACTAGTTACCGTTTCTTAGAAATAAGCTGTAAAGGGGCCCCGTATCACCGGTGATGGTTTAATGCAGTCATATACTGGATAGCTGTTCTAAAAAAAACCTGTGAAGCTCTTAATTCCATTATACTGACGATGTTTGGCAGATGCTGTTATCCACAGGGGCTTACACCACTGCTTTGTATTCATAATTAAAGCGACGGCTAAGGCTCTGAGGATGCACTCTGGTGGCAATTAGTTTGTCCGGGAGATTAGCTGGACCACGTCGAGCCGAAGGCGCCGCGGAAAAGCAAAGTTGGATAATTTGGTTACGGTCGTCAAGGTGGCCTTGGCCCCGCTCGTCAGCCACTCGGCCGACTTTTGTGAATCTAAAATCGATTCCGCCCGACTCGGATCAGATGCAGCTCGGTATTGACCATTTTTTATTTTTTTTCTCTTTCTTTTTCTTGTAAGCTTCATAAGCTCTTCATCACCACCAGGACGGACCAATAATGGCGTCCACTAAAGTGCAGCATGACTTTTATTAGTCACAATAAACTGTGTGCCATTGATTTACCTCCGCACGCCGACGTCGCTCCGGCTGTCGGCGGCGGCTGTTTTACGATACTACCAGGAGAAGATAGAAATCCCTGGTTGGGATGACATGAGCGCGTTCCAGCAGCTAACGTTTGCTGAGAAAGAACCCAAGAGGGAAGGATTTTTGTTTTTTATAAACCGGGTTCTCATTATCAGTATAGACGGCGCCTAAACTGCAGATTTAGACGGGAATTGGAGATTCCGTGTTGCTGACAGCTACGCTCAGCTGGAGCTGGAGAGAGTAGTTTATACCTGAACGGGGGAACAAAACAGATCCTAGATCCCGAAGCTCTAAAACCCACGCGGATAAAAGCTTCATGAATGCATCATTTATTGCATTGCTGTTATATTGAACTGCATTATGCCACACAGGTGTTTTATTTATTGTTTCTTCAGAACTGACTGTGAAAGAGAGAGTTACTAATGTGCTTCGCCCTCAGTGTTCTTTATAGGCGCTTGATGGCTGCTGCCTATTTCAGGCATTAGGTTTGACTCATAATGCTGTCAGGCTTTATGGCTCCATCATTTTACATAGATGTTTCATTGGCATATTTATTTTGCCGTCACATTAGCCCACTTCTGAGGGCCAACCAGTATCGACTGTGGTACCATTAAGCTGGAATACGACCAGATGAGCTGCGTTTATGGCTGCGCTGTAAAGAAAGTTATCTTTTTATGTTAACTGCCCCCATTTTAGCCTTTTTAATGACACTTCAGCGCAGCCATGCATCAAATCGATCTTAATTGTAAGTGCAAATCAATGTTTGGTCATTCTGTATCATTACTTATTGGATTCTCAATCAGCTACCTGCCCTGATTCATTATTATTGATGCATAAGAATGCAGTTAAAAAGCAAATAATCCCGTTCAGCCCACAGTATCATTTGTACTGTTAATAAGGGACTCACTTTTGCAATTCCTAAAGGGGTTTCCACTCGCAGCCAAGCTGTGAGCACTAAAAAAAAGGATGTGGTTCACAAGTTGTCATCTGTGTTTTATAAACACTGAGCCCACTGTTAAATTCAGTTTGGCATCCTGCTTCTAAACCTGCCCTGCTTCCTTTTCTTTTAAAGCTTCAACCTTTTCAAACTGTTTTTTTTCTTTTAATCTTGAGATAAAACTTCTTCAGACACTTCTTAAATACTGTAGATGATTTCCTTTCAGCTCTTTGCCTGCACAAATAACTGCGCTGTTTATTATTTTAAATTGAAAGCTTTCTTTTTTGAGGCTGCAGCTTGGTGGGAAGCCATTAATTAACTGCTGAAATGCTAGAAAATATGATGAATTACAATTTGCAGCCTTCCTTTGATGCCACTTAAGTGAAGGTTTCAAACTGAATGCTGCATTTCCTTAAATATTGTTTTTGTTTGTTGCACAACTGCCGTTAAATCTGGACTATTCTAATCAAATCATCTCTTCCATTCTTCTGTTTATGCACAAGGAAGTTCAATTTCACTGGCTGAGATTTGCACCTCTATTCAGTATAAATCTATGAAGAAGTGTGTAATATATAACTGAGCTCCTGTTCTTGACGCAGTAACAACCCAGCGCACAGATATTACCTGGCCACTGATCCGGTAACTGGCCAGCTCTACGTGTCTGACACAAACTCCCGGAAGATCTACCGACCGAAATCCTTAAGCGGGACGAAGGACCTCCAGTCGAACATCGAGGTGGTGGCAGGGACCGGGGAGCACTGTCTGCCCTTTGATGAGAACCACTGTGGCGATGGAGGCAAAGCTACAGAGGCCTCGCTAACAGGACCCAAAGGTATGGTTCCAGGCTAATGAGGATGGCCTGCAGAAAGTGATTGGCGGGAAAACGGCGTCGGGGTTCTCGCTCGAGAGAGCGGCCACGGCTAAATTAAAATGTATATCCTTCGCTGCGGTCCTTGTGGACTTTGGCTGGTTTTAACTAAAGGAACTTTAGTGGCGCCTTTTTTTTTTTCTTTTTGGCGGTTGTAAAAGGCACCGACTGCCGACCGCGACTGTTATTTTAGGATTAAAATTTTAATCGTTGGCTAAAAGAATAGCGGCAGAAGACACCGTTAACAGTAATACCTGCTCTTTACTCGCAGTCCTCCGCATTTAAATGTCTATTTGCTCTCTCGTTATATACTTTGCAATAAATTCTTCAGGCTAAAAAGGCTAAGATGAATTGCCTCGCACTCGTTATTGCTCACTTTGAATGCCAACTGCAATAGCACAGCTTTAGCTCGGCGATGAAGGCTTCGGTGATGGCAGTCTGAGGGAGCGCCTGTAATGATGGAGTGGGCGGAAGCTGAGACCAGAGAAGCAACAGCAGATGGCTGTTGTTTTTTCTTTCTCCCTCCCTCTCAATCCCCCTCAGACATTTGGTGAACTCTGTTCAAAAGTTACACTTTTAATCTGTCTAAAAATCCCAGGCTGTCAAACAGCCAGCTCCCGAGGATCCACCACGGGCTCCCTCGGCTCGTCAATGTTTTAGCAGAAAGCAATCTAGCACGAAGCTAGCCACAGGTCAAACCAAACCACTCACCTTCCATAGAAGCTTTTAACGACTTTATTGAAGAAGAAATTGTACTCTGGAGATAAATTGTTAAAGCTCATTGAAAACATCTTTAAACCCGGCGGATAACTATTTTTGGCTACACAAACATGTTTCAGACACAGGCAGGTCTCAGGTCTGTTTAATTAAGACCGCAGCATGTTAAAGTCACTGTGGCAAATGGAAAATATGCCCTGCTCTGCCTGGATGGGAGGTGTAATGGAAGTCCCATAGGTGCTGGTCTCCATTAGGCAGCACAGTGAAACGGTGTGAGGTGGAGGCTGGCCTGCTCTGATAATGTATTTTCCCAGTTTGGGACAAATGGTTATTGCAACTCCGCTTTGGCTCGCCGGCAACTTACATGGAGGAGCTGACACTCAATCAGCCAGACAATTTAGTTCACAGTTGTCACCATGGCAACCGCCTTTCAACCCCTTTCATTTGAAATTGGTCGATGCTGTCATATCCGCTCAGTCGCGCACTCATTTCTAAAACGGAGAACAGATTGTTGATTATTGCGGATGTCAGAAATCGCTTGAACTTGCCACTCACTGACGACCCCACCTACCGAGATGGGGGGGGCGGGTAACAAGGTGTGGCGAGTGCACGTACACCTTATGAATACAGCCTTTCCCACTTCTGCTTCAGAAATTATTTAATAGCAGAAAAGCAGCCCATGAATAATTGACAGCTGTGCTTTTTGCAGTGACCTGAATAATAGGAAGCCAAGCTTGACACATGTATTCATCGTGTTCTGTCCACTGAGTCATGCAAGCTGAGATGCCGCTTACCCCCCTCACCCACCTCACCCCTTCTCTACCCTCCTGTCAACAGGCATCGCCGTGGACAAGAGCGGCCTGATTTATTTCGTGGATGGCACCACAATAAGAAAGGTGGACCAGAACGGCATCGTCTCCACTTTCCTGGGATCCAACGACCTGACGTCGGCTCGGCCTCTGACGTGTGACAACAGCATGGACATCAATCAGGTGATTTACACGGCGCTGTCAGACAGTCCTTAATCCTCTACGTGCGCTCTCACGGAGCACGTTGGCGCGCTGCCTTCTGGCCCCGCCCACGCAGCCGTGACTCACCATTTGATATGCGGGCTTGCATAACCGCATTTCTATTTACATCATGTTACCCGCTCCTCTCCTCACATGAATAACAATCATGTTGATCAACTATTCTCAGCAAGTTATTATTCTATCTGAATCTGTTCAGCGACCTGAGTAAAACTGCTTTTTCGTCTGCCTCCAACTCTATAATTAAATTTAAAATTGCAGAAACCCGACTCTTCCTGGGAATTTAAATCAGCGCCGCAGAAACTCTGCTATTAAGGAAACTTATGAGATTCATAATGTTTTCGTTCAACCGGTTTCCCATTTGATAGCGTTAGCGTAGCTTTTCCTGCTCATTTATGAAGAGCATCTAAGAGTGATCTTTTAAGCTATTCTTGTGATTCAATATTTGGATATATATTCAATATATACAGGCCCATTTTTTTCTTATTTTGTAACATATCTTTATGACAACTGTAGTGTAATAACAGCAAGAAGCTTCTGATTAGACAAAATGTTTAATATGTGTTTTTGGAAATGAATTTACAGATATTGCAGGGAATAAATTCTGATTTCTAGAAGAAATGTAAGTGAACCTTAGTGAAGGAGCAAAGATGAAAAAGAGAGGAACCCCGCCAGCTTCAGAAGAACAGAGCAGTTTCTCTAAAGTAAAGGATGAAAAACACAAGCTCAGAGGAAGAAGATATTTAGACAAAAAGTGGGAACATGAAGAGTTGATTGAAGAGGAAGTGTTTTTAAGACACAGCAGATGAAATGGAGAATAAAATGAGGAGGGATTTCATCAATCGAAATTGGGGAATTCTGTTTTCACTAAAAGTGAATCCTTAATCTAATTGGCTGTTCTGAAATTACCACACAAGTCCGACCATCTCAGAACTGTGCAGTAGACATTAGTTATTCTCTTCTGGCTTGGACCTGAAGAGGCTTAAGAAAATGGGAATGAGGGAGTTAAATGACCAAATAATTGTCCTTTGAGGTTTGATTCTAGCAGAAGGTTTTCCGCTTGTTCATTTAAGTCGGTTGTTTTGTCGATGGCGATGGTGGTTTTGGTGAGATCCACAGAGAATTGGCTCGCTGCGGCGAGTGTGCTCATGTTGTTACGATTAATTATGCTGTGGAAACTAAAATCCTGGAGCAAAATGACTGCCTAATGACACGATTTTGAAACCCAAGCCCACCCGCTCCAGCTGATTCAGCAATCATTGCAGCCCAAATAGTTGCAGAATGGTGTGATGTGCCTGCTCCAGTTTGGTTTGGCAGCTGTGGAACCGGGGAGTGGGAAAAATTTCAAACTATTTGGAACATAAATAACATCAGATTTTACAATTACCTGCAAACGGCGATGAAAAATGGTGTGATTGACAGTAACGAAAGGTGCCACAGCGGTGGTTAGGAGCTTGATTCCAGCTTAGGCTTTGCATGTTCTCCTGGTGTGTCAGATTCCAGCACCCCCTGCAACCCTCACAAGGATTAAGCAGCGGGGCACAGAAGATGGATGAACAGACATAATGCACGTATTCTATATACATACCCACATACCTTCAGTTTGATGGATGATCAGGTTTGGTCTTAGGGTGTCAGGGATTAGTGTTGTCAGCATAAACTGCAGATCTGGTCCTGGAGTGGCACTGAGAGCAGAAAATCTCAAAATCCTTTCTCACAAAGATTGATTTCCACCACAAGAAAAAAAAAGCCCCTAACCATAGAGAATATTAAACACCAACCTGTTTTTTTTCTATGTAAAAGTTAAAAAGTGCCTTTTTCCCCCCCTTTCTAAAGCAGAATACTGTTCCCATTTCCCCCATCTTTCATAACATCTGGCAGTTTTGTTGCATCAACAGAAAAGAGGAGACTCTGTAATCCAGCTCATCTCCTCTGCTACAGGTAAACAGTGTTTCCCTGATAGCTGCGAGGCTTACCAGCTTTCCCACCGCCGAACGAGATGCGTCTCGAAGCTCTGAGACGGGAGTTGCGCTGCTCTCGATGGTCGTCTCGTATCGTTGCACAGCGAGTAAACACCTATTAAATATAATAACGGTTTAAAATCTCAGGGAGGAAACGCTGACATTGTGGAAATTAAAGATAAAGTAGTTTATGACAGAACAAGTAGGGAGCAAGAGATCATGCAATTGTTCGTATGTCCATGAACTGCTCGTGCTGCGTTCACTGCTTCAGCGAGCTGACTTTGGACTCGAGTGTGGGGGAGATTTCCTTGTGCGCGTGAGCAGCTATAACCGCTCGTCTAAATGTCCAACATCGATCATGTCAAAATCAAAAACTCCCATGCGTCCTGTCTTTCAGGTGATTCTGGAATGGCCCACTGACCTCGCGGTTAGCCCCATGGACAACACACTGTATGTCCTGGACAACAACATTGTGCTGCGCATCACAGAGTATGGTCAAGTGAGCATCGCCGCCGGGCGACCTTCGCACTGTCCGCTGGCTGGATTGGAGCGTGGCGTGGCCGGCGGACAACGGGCGCCGTTGACCCCGCTGGAGTCCGCCGTTTCGATCACGGTATCTTACCACGGGGCCATCTACATCGCAGAGACGGACGAGAGGAAGATGAGCAGGATCCGCAAGGTTTCCGTGGACGGAGAGATAACTCATTTGGCCGGGGGCCCCTCCGACTGCGACTGCAAGAATGACGCCAACTGCGACTGTTACCAGACAGGAGATGGATACGCAAAAGACGCAAGGCTCAACGCTCCATCCTCTCTAGTAGCGGCCCCAGATGGAACGCTTTACGTGGCAGACTTGGGCAACATCCGTATCCGGGCCGTCTCAAGAAATGGGCCAGTACTGACTTCAAGTGCCGGTTCATATGAAGTGGCTTCACCCGACGCCCAAGAGCTCTACACGTTTGACAGTAACGGCACCCACCAGCACACTGCCAGCCTGCTCACCGGAGATCTGAAGTACACCTTCAGCTACAGCACAGAGAACGACATCACGGCTGTTACCGACAGCAGCGGCAACACGCTGAGGATCCGCCGGGATCCCAACCGCACGCCAGTGCGAATCGTGGCGCCGGACAACCAGGTGATCTGGCTAACGATGAGCACCAACGGAGGGCTGAAGACGCTCGCGGCACAGGGCCAGGAGCTGGTGCTTCTCACTTATCATGGTAACAATGGTCTGCTGGCTACAAAGACGTCAGAAATTGGCTGGACAACTTTCTACGAGTAAGTATTAAGGAGATTGACAGGTTCATTTTGGGGAAGTCTTTACATCCCCTGCCAAATTCAGGCTAATTTCGGCTGCAATTCAGTTAAGCCTTCTAAGCATGGAACCTGTTCAGGCTACAAATTAAAACACATTTCCTGACTGTGCACAAAAAAACCCAAAAAAACAACAAATTACTTATGAGGGTGCATGTTGCTGTCTGCCAGAAAAGATGTTCGCTGCGAAAAATAGTTATTTACTCTATTCAATATAAGCCACCATGTGATATTTAGGTTGGGGGCAAAATTTAAAACACTGAATATCATCATGTGGATTCTTGGCACAGTGTTTAAGTTACCGGTTATCACAATGAAAGACCCCCACAGGAGGGCAAATGCAAAAACTGTATGGAAAATACAAGTTAGCTGCCAACGGGATTCATCTGCGTGTTTTATGCCGGCACATAATATTTCCATCATCATCCTGCTATTTATATTGTATAGGCAATGTTGCATGACTGAAAGGTTTGCTAGCAATATTGTTATGGGTCATTGCCAATAATGCGTGTGTTTTTTTGGGTTTGGGGGGGGGGGGGATTGCACTTCTACCAGCTTGTCAGGAACCTGTTAAATGTGACGCTCCGGGTGTCACCATTACCCCTTCAAGTGTTGACCTTGCTAAACAGCATAGCACCCATTTCACACAATTAACACTGGAGCGCTCCCTGATTGGCTGGTTAGTTGTCATCTGTATTTCAGTATTTTTGCCATGCCTGAGAAAACAACAAACATTACAAACTGAATAAATACCAAATGATCCAAAAATCTGCAATGTGGGTACGCATGGCAAGTTTATTCTATAGGGCCAAATGGTAAAAGGCTCAAAATAAATCTGTGGTTCAACTTAAATGGCTACCATTGAATTGTATAGTTTTGACATGCATTTAAAGGATTATTTGTCTATAGTTTGTCACCATGAGGGCATTATTCCTGAACACGGTTCCTCCCTGAATGAATTTTTCTGTGTAATGTCCTGTCATGTCACATTATACCATGAATAATGCCTTCACTTCAGCATAAAAAGCAAAGAATTCAGTGGAGATTATAACAACGCATCAATCATCCCAATAATTGCATCCATTTATATCAAGAGGATAAAAAAAAACAAAAAAAAACCCTGATACCGTCGCTGATGAGATGTGTCACTCCCGTATCAAATATCTGGAGTGAACCTGTGGTTGACAGAGGACGCCCTGTCATTCGTGAAATAAAAGTGCCATTTTAATCACAATTAGGTTGATGGTCCCACGCAAAACTATAAAAGAGCTGATAATTAAATATGCGCTGGCATTTAAGCACATTTTATATGAAAGCAATTTGTCATTATGTGATCTTTTTCTCCAACAGTTACGACGGCGAAGGTCGGCTCATGAATGTGACGTTTCCGACTGGCATGGTGAACAACTTGTACACGGACATCTACAGCGCTCTGACGGTGGACATCGAAAGCTCCATGACGGAGGAGGAAATCAGCATCACTACGAATACCTCGACCATTCGTGCCTTCTACACTCTGGCTCAGGGTAAGGGCGCAGGATTCATCTCCCGGCTCTGGCAGCCATTTCGTAAGCCGGTATTTGTCATTGTTTCAGGGGTCGGCGGGGCAGTGTTGGGTAAGCTCAAGTCGTGTATCACAGCGGCTCAGAGGTGGTGGGAGTGATTACTCTCGGGTCTATGTCAGGGGAACACATCACCTACGCTTCAAATCTGTTCCGCTTGGCGACAGCCATTATTCATGTTAGCGCATCTTCTGTAAATATTGCATAATTTGAAATATGGGGACTCGACACAGTACCTAGAGAGCGTAGATCATGCATACGGGTGTTAAATCACTAAATCCTTTTTAACTTTGCTTGTGTTCACCAGACCAATGTAGAAGCAGTTATCAAGTTGGCTTTGACAACTCGCTGAGGATCACCTATGCCAACGGGATGGACACTCACTACCAGACAGAGCCGCACATCCTGGCAGGAGCTGCTAATCCGACTGTGGCCAGACGCAACATGAGCTTGCCAGGGGAGAGTGGGCAAAACTTGGTTGAATGGCGCTTTCGCAAAGAACAAGCCAGAGGGAAAGTTATTGTGTTTGGGCGCAAGCTCAGGGTAAGCTTTTTAAATTTTTCTTCCATGCGCTACAGAGAACTTTAACTCTAAATGGAAAACAAACCACAATATATTCTTCGATGCATATTCACGAGTCACTGCGTTTCTCAATGCCACAGTTACTGTGACACGGGCCAAGTCAGCAGGTCTGCCTTCTCCTGGAGTCCTGGAACAAAAGGGATCCAGGAAATCAGGCTCCTGTACCAACATTTATCCCTCAGTGGTTATATATTGTATTCTATGGGAGTCCATCCATTTTTAGTTCCCTTTCAAAAATATTTATTATTCATAGTCAGCTATTACTTTCCACGGTGAAGCTGCAAGTGAGAAGTCTTCTACTCTAAATTTAGGAGGTTGTAATTTAAGATTTACCTGAACAATCTGACTGAGTGTGACTTAGTTTAATGAGCCTTGTGAAGGGGCAGTTAATCTTTCAAGCGCAGTGAAAACTATTTCCAATGCCATTTCAAGAGCCGTGGATGGACCTGGAACATTTCCTCTTCTGGATATATGAATGACTATAAACTGAATGTGACACTATGAAGCGGTTTTTATTTTATAGTTTGGGTTTTTAATTCAGTCTTTTTTCACAGGTAAATGGACGAAATATCCTCTCTGTTGATTACGATCGCACACTGAGGACTGAGAAGATTTACGACGACCACCGAAAGTTCCTCCTGAAGATTATATATGACACAGCGGGCCACCCGGTACTCTGGGTGCCCAGCAGTAAGCTCCTGCCAGTTAATGTAAGCCGAACCAGCACTGGACAGATCAGCGCCCTGCAGAGGGGCCCCACCACAGAGAGACTTGCTTATGACGGCCAAGGCCGCCTGGTTTCCAGGGTGTTTGCTGATGGGAAGATGTGGAGTTACACCTACCTGGAGCAGGTGAGAAAATCCAGCTTTGGAAGAGGCGATATGAAATATGCAGCATGATCAGCGGAGGGAAACATCATTATAGCTGCGGGAACAACTGGAGCAGTGGACGCAGAACATTCCCAGTAACTGCAAACTTACGAGTGTCAGTTAAATGCTTCCGATAAAAAAAAAAATCCAGATTCACATCTACAAGCTGCTTCTCCTCATTTCCCCGGTAAATAAAATTCTTTGGCACGAGGAGGTAAAACATAAAAGGGAACCTGGTTCATCCAAATGTTTTTCTGCAGTATTTTAATGAAGGAAAAGTGCCTGGAGGCTTGCTATGTTTTGTACAAACCTAATTCCAAAACATTTGGGATGCTGTGTAGAACAAATTAAAGCAGGAGGCAAACACGCAGCCTGTGTTCACCAACCCCATTTTTTAGTCGTGCAATGCACCAGTGTCACATTTAGTTGTGACTTTCTTTTACAGTAAATGGACCGCTAAATGGGCTGTAACTGTTTTGGGCCTATTTGCTCATCTCAACCCTCACGAAACTTGAGAAAACTACATTGCTGAGTTCAACTCGTGGTCGTGGAGACGTCACCATGAGCGACCTGCCCAGGGTTATGCTCTGGCAACGAGATTCGCTGTTGGGGATTTTGTTTAAAGATATTTTCAAGAAGCAGACTTGCCTGACCTTCCTGTTTAGTGCTCCAAACATGTGCCTTATTTTCAGCCATAATCGTTTGCAGAACCTTTAATTCTCAGCGAGCTCTTTTATGTGCCTTAAATCATGATTGTCTGAGATCTGGTGGCTTGGACTTGAGGAAATTAGAAGTCAGAATAGGCACATTAGTCAGATTTGTCAGGGTTGATCTCATTTAATTATGGAGCTTTTCAATTAGAATAAGGTCAGAATAAAAGTTCCAGTCAGTGACTTGAACAGTAATTAATTTTGGTAATTTAATAATGGTTCAAGAAGGAATATTTTTTTTATAAATATGTATAAATAAAGGATGTGCTCAATTGAGAAGAAAAACACATACGAGGCTATAAAAGGGGAATTCAACAAGACCTGCAGAGATATGGGCAGCATTTCCTGGTCATGGCCTTTTCACGGCATGAATGTGAGCAGACATGTCAACACTGACATAAATATAGGCAGATGAGGGAAGGCAGAGGACTGCAATGTAGCAATGCGTGACTGCACATGACATTTAAGCAGAAAGGGTGTTAAAGTAGACCCCAGTCCCAACTTCATACATTGTAAATGAGGGGAAAAAAAGAGGTCCCTGTGAGGCGCAGGAATAGGACATTGCCTATTCATTTAGTGCATTCTGGGAAGAAAAGACACATTTTCTTCTACATCAGCACAGATTCTGTGTAGCGCCGTCTGATCCCCTGTGTGATATTCAGTTGAAGTGTTTGTAGTGGAATTATTTTGAAATAACAGATCAAACTATGGACCCACGTAACGTCTGACTAGCAGTTGTTGCAGCCGAATATTTCTACAGATATTTCTCTCCGACTCAGATGTTATGCATAAATAATTCCAAAACAATAATGAATAACACGCTCACTGCTCTTTCCCTTCAGTCAATGGTCCTCCTGCTGCACAGTCAACGCCAGTACATATTTGATTTTGACTCTCTGGACCGGTTGGCTGCCGTCACAATGCCAAGCGTCGCCCGTTACACCATGCAGACGATCCGCTCGGTGGGCTACTACAGGAACCTCTACCGCTACCCAGAAAGCAACGCCTCGGTGGCTGTGGATTACAGCGAGGATGGACTCCTGCTGAGAGTAGCTCACCTGGGCACGGGTCGCCGGGTCCTGTACCGGTACCGCCGGCAGAACAAGCTGTCGGAGATCCTGTACGACAGCACCAGGGTCAGTTTCACCTACGACGAGACGGCAGGGGTGCTGAAGACCGTTAACCTGCAGAACGAAGGTTTCATCTGCTCCATCCGCTACCGCCAAGTGGGCCCGCTGATCGACCGGCAGATTTTCCGCTTCAGTGAAGACGGCATGGTCAACGCTCGCTTTGACTACACCTATGACAGCAGCCTGCGTGTCACCAGCGTGCAAGGTGTCATCAACGAAACGCCCCTGCCAATCGATCTCTATCAGTATGACGACATCTCGGGAAAGGTGGAACAGTTTGGGAAATTTGGGGTGATCTATTACGACATCAATCAAATCATATCCACGGCGGTTATGACCTACACCAAACACTTTGATGCGCACGGACGGATCAAGGAGATCCAGTACGAGATATTCCGTTCGCTCATGTACTGGATCACCTTCCAGTATGACGATGTAGGGCGAGTCATCAAGAGAGAGATCAAAATCGGCCCCTTTGCAAACACCACCAAGTACAGCTACGAGTACGACAACGACGGGCAGCTCCTGACCGTGTACCTGAACGAAAAGTCCATGTGGCGCTACACGTACGATCTCAACGGCAATCTGCATCTGCTGAACGCGGGGAACAGCGCCAGGCTCCTCCCGCTGCGCTTTGACTTGAGAGACCGCATCACTCGCCTCGGAGACATCCAGTACAGGATGGATGAAGACGGGTTCCTCCGTCAGAGGGGCACAGAGATCTTTGAGTACAACTCCAAAGGGCTTCTGGTGCGCGTCTACAGCAAGAGCAGCAGCTGGACGATTCAGTACCGCTACGACGGACTGGGCCGCAGGGTTTCCTGCAAGAGTAGCTTGGGCCAACATCTGCAATACTTCTACGCTGACCTGAGCTACCCGGGCAGGATTACACATGTTTACAACCACTCCAGTTCAGAAATCACATCTCTCTACTATGACCTTCAGGGACACCTGTTTGCTATGGAGATCAGTAGCGGAGAGGAGTTCTACATTGCCTGCGACAACACCGGAACGCCCCTTGCTGTCTTCACTAGCAACGGTCTCCTTGTCAAACAGCTCCAGTACACAGCATTCGGTGAGGTCTACTTTGACTCCAACCCAGACTTCCAGCTGGTGGTTGGCTTCCATGGTGGTCTCTACGACCCCTTGACCAAACTGCTGCACTTTGGCGAGCAGGATTATGACATCATGCCTGGACGGTGGACCACACCAGATGTCTCCATTTTGAAGAGGATAGGCAAAGAGCCTGCTCCGTTTACTCTGTACATGTTCCGAAATAACAACCCCATCAGCAAGGTCCATCAAGTCAGGGAATATGTGGCAGGTAAGCGATTATTTAGGCTGCCATTAGTTTCAGCCTGGCTTTGAGTACATTCCTCAATCTGTTGTTTTCCTTTTTAAAGATATCAACAGCTGGCTTGTAACCTTTGGATTCCATCTCCACAACACCATTCCTGGTTTTCCGGTCCCTAAGTTTGATTTGAACATGCCTTCCTACGAACTGAAAAAGAGTCAGCGCTGGGATGATCTGCCGGTGGGTGAATCTCATAAGCATGCTGTCAACAATAGTTTTAAAGGTTGAGTGGGGGAAAGTGGGATGAGAAAGGTGACAAAATAGTCTCCCATTTAATAGTGAAATTGCCATCCTGTAACTGGCTTGCAGTGCATTTCACAGAATATCAGTTTTAATTGGGTAATATTTGCATAATATTATGCATCCTAAGCATGTTTGCTTTCTTCTGTCATTGTTGGTTTCAAATTTAACACATTTAACATTGTCTTATGCGTTATAACTTGGGAGTGCAGCTCTTGAATTGTTTTTGAAGTTATTTATAGCTCTTTGTTCTTGGACCTTGACCTAAAAAGTTTTTCTTTTTTTTTTTTGTAAAATTGTCTTGAGGGATTCATTTACTTTTGGCTTTAAGGCCCATCTTAAAAAGGCCATTAAAAAGAAAAAAACCTCACCATCTTAGATGTGGGTTTAAATAAAAAAAAAATAGGAGCAGTAGCCGGTTCTAAAGAGCCTGTAGAGGCAGGTTCTGCCATGTTAAGGCGTTAACGTTTCACTGCACTTTTCCTACAGTCTATCTCTGGGGTCCAGCAGGAAGTAACCAGGCAAGCGCACTCTCTCTTGTCATTCGAGCGACTGCCAGAGGTCCATCTGAGCCGAGGTCACAGAGGTGAAAAGTCTTGGCTGTGGTTCTCGGCAGCAATATCTCCAATAGGAAGAGCGGTCATGTTTGCAATCTACAAAGGCAGCGTCCACACTCACACTCTCAACGTGGCCAGTGAGGACTGTATCAAGGTTGCAACTATTCTTAATAACGCTTTCTATTTGGAAGACCTTCATTTTACAATTGAAGGGCGCGACACACACTACTTTGTCAAGCCTGGCCTTCCAGACGCAGACCTCGCTGCACTGCACCTCACCAGTGGCCACAAGACTCTGGAGAATGGCGTCAATGTGACCGTTTCCCAGTCCACGACGGTCATGGACAGCCGGACTCGCCGTTTCGCAGATGTGGAAATCCGCGCCGGTGCTTTAGCCCTTCACATCCGGTACGGATCCACGGTGGACGAGGAGAAGGTGCGAGTTGTTGAGCTTGCCCGTCAGCGTGCACTCGCCGGCGCATGGGCGAGAGAACAGCAGCGAGTGCGAGACGGCGAGGAGGGCATCCGTCCCTGGACAGAGGGAGAAAAGAGGCAACTTCTGAGCAGCGGAAAAGTTCTGGGCTACGACGGATACTACGTGCTCTCTATTGAACAGTACCCAGAACTGGCAGACAGCTCCAATAACATCCACTTTCTCCGGCAAAGTGAAATTGGGAAAAGGTAACAAGACGACGTACCTTTTTTTCTCTCCCCAAAGAGACTTTGTTTTGGTAGATGCTAAAAGACAAAAACGAAAAAGCAACTGTAATGAAATGTTGCTGTTGTGTACTTTGACTGTAAATGTGTTTTTGTAGAAAGGGAAAAAAATGCGAGGGGCCAAAAGAGCAATGCTGTGCATTGTGGCCGAAGGACTTAACTGTATTAACTACACCGAGCCTTAACATGGCAATTTACAGGTCTGCACCTCTGTTGCACAAGCCTTCTGGACTCTGAGGCAGAGGAATATTGTGTCTTTGCAGAAACAACCGGTAATTTAGGTGTTTTAGGGTGTTTTTTTTTTTCCTTTTTTAATGAAAAGTCTGAAACAAGTATTACAAGAGCAAAGGGAATGTTTACATTATGCATATCTGCACTTCTAGATAAACAAGGCTCAACACACTCCTGGAATTCTCTCTGGTTTTAAAAAGGAAAGACTTGTTCACCAAACAACCACTATGTATACCAGATTCAGCACTGTAAACATCAAACTGTCATTATCCTTGAGATATTTTTAAACAAAAGAAGACTCAATTTCCATGTTTAAATATCCAGTATCTGTTGTGAAAAGTACAGTGAAGGTATGAAGAACTCTGTTTGGGAAGGCACGCGTGTGCCTCGGACCGCACAGGACACACCATGTTTTGTAAATTATGCAACCGTTTTACCTTCTTTTTTTTTTAATCGAGTATCAGTAAATGTCTGTACTAAGTCATATTAATAGTTATTTATGTTGTGTTTATACATGACAAATAAAGACCATCAGAATTAGATTTGTTTTAACAGTTATGCATTTTGTTCTGTAAGCTACTGTGGGCCTTCTTCACAATACTCTGTTTAAGTGATTTACAGAAACCTGTGCATGTTGTGATCAGTGGTGATGTATCTATAACATGCAGTCAACTGTTATTTCCACTAAATTTAATGTTTATTGGGCATAATGCCTTCTGACCTGGCTTCCTGTCCAATTAATATTTTATCAACACAAATATTTCATGAACCCATCTCACATGTACGAGGTTACGGTGGATTCAATTATAGACCATATTCTTGTTCTCAGTAACTATACAGTATATATATTTTTTAAATGATAAAAGCACTCGTGGATTTAATGACTGGGGTTCTATTGTTTTTTTTAATAACTTAATAACTGCACATACCTAAAGAAAATCTGTCATTTGTTTCGTACTAAAGTGAGAAGATGGCATTAAAAAGAGTGATGGATAACCCTGCAACATAATTGGCAGCAAAGCATAAAAATCACACGTCAAGTGGATAAATTGCCAAATTAAAAAACATGTCTGTGTACAAGCACATCATCGATTAGAATTTAGCCACTTGAAGCTAATCTGAGCTAAAGTGTGACAAAGAGTGGTTCAGGTGTGATGAATCCATGCCAGCAAGTCTGTGGTTGTGATTTTATAATTATGCTTTTCCTTTGGTCAGATTTTGCTGAAGTACACAAGGTCTTTGGTGGAATGAATGGTTATGAAAAAAAGAATGTATAAAAGTGATTTTCCTTCACAGACACCGTCCAACAGCGTCTCAAACCAACACAGAAGCAAATGAAGTCAGTCAAAGGTCGCATCTCTGCAGCTCAGGAAGAGAAACTGGAGCTCCACAAAGCTGCAGCTCTTTGAACAGAGTTCAGTACAAAGTCTCAAATAAACGCCTTCAAAGTTCTCACCACAGCTCCTTTGGGTGTAGCACGAAATGTTACGAATGAAATGTCTTTAAAATCAAAACTCCCGAGTTGAAATTCTAGAGAACAAAGCAAATCAAAGCATTTCTTTCATTTCAACACAAAAAACCGCACACCCTGAAAAACAGCTGGAGGAAGCAAAAAACCCACCTTCCAATACAAAGAGCTCTGTCAAATAGAATCAACCTCTGATGCTCTCTCGTGGCACAAAGGGCTTAGTTCATGGAGTCAGCCAGGTGATTGCTTATCTATCATTTGATGTGACATATTATATTGAAGTAAAAAAGTTCCAGGGGTTACAGCACCACATAGAGGGGGGAATACACCCCTCCCCCCCACAAAAAATCAATTCTAGACACTCCAGGCTGATTTAAAGAGACGGCAAAGATGAAGCAGTAATAATGAAATGACCCGCAGTACTGTTGCAGCGTCACACCGAGACCACGGTCGGTGCCGCCAAAACAAGCGTGCAGCAGATCACACCACACAAGCAGACAAAGCTCAAAGGATGACCAAAAAAAAAAAAGGTTTCAAAGATATCAAAGACCCAGACTCATCATGAAAGGACCGCATGACAGAAGCGAGGCGTATGGGCAGGATTATTCTGAATTCTGGGCAGCAGAGTGGAATGAATTTAAGGGGTATTTTTAAATGAATATCCATGATGATTAATGTTGCCTCCATGAATTGAAATCTGATGGATGCAATTCATTTCTATTCAGTCAACGTGATGAAATGAAAGGGCCAAGGCAAGCCAAGGTAATTAAAGCTGAGCTCATCATTAAGTGCACGTTTTGTTTTTTTTCTTTTCATGGAATGATTTTTTTCCCTCCTTTTGATGGATCTTTGCAGCTTGTCCTCATTTAATAGGTCCCCTACTCAGCTGTCAGGAGCAGTCTTCTCCGTATCACAGCCTGATTTCTGATAAAACTCCACGCTGGACACGTTCACACGCTGAAGCGCCAGTGTGGTAAGTATCATGGGTAACTTGGATTAATTGCTTTGGTAACATTCTGAAAAGTTGTGCAAAGATCCTCTGGCGACAGTTCCGTCACAACGTCATGGTACACAAAAACGGATGTTATAAAAATGAAGATGGCATTTTAGGGATAAAGCGCATGCAGTGAAGTGCATCCACCAAGCTCATTAGTGATTATGAGAACAAACTTTAATGAGCTTCAGTCCAAAAGAAGGAAAAAAAACCTTACTTCTATTCTACTGATGGAACTTTGGAGAGATGCTGTCATTCGGTTAAATTATTCTCCATCAAATCCACAAAACTGGTGACTCCTGCACACATTATCTTTTCACGGAGCCATTTATTTATCCGTATTTCTCTGCGTGCAGGAGGTGGATTCTCTCCAACGATAAAATGAAAATATACCTTGTGTTCAATCAACACCCACAACGAACACACCATTCTCACTCGGTGGGCTGGAACAGAATGTTCAGGAAGAGTTAGCACTGCAGCATGAGTAGAGGTGACACTAGAGCCAGTAGGAGAACCCCCAGGCGGTCAACCTTATGTTAGCCATAAAGAGACCACGGCTGCCACATTCCCCGAAGGGCTCCAGTTACCAGTGCAAAGTCCCGGACTGATTCTAATCCTGCTCTGAACTGCCTGTTTAACAGATTAGAAGGATTGTGCAGATGAATTTGTTTTACATGCGTCTGTATCAAATGTGTTCTATTATATTATATTAATCTGAGATTATTTTATATGCCCTTTGCCCTTCTGTAGGCAGGGTTACAAAGTCAAATTAACTCGGATGTCATTTAAAACTGTTTTTTTTTTTTTTGGGGGGGGGGGGAGTATATCAATAAAATGCTTTGATTTTCATGATTAATTCTCTGCAGAATTTTTCATAATTACAACCACAATATCAATAATTAAACAGGAAGTTGATGGAAACTCAAATGTCTAAAGCTGAACCATCAACACTCAGACGTCACAGCCTCAACACACTGTGTTTTGTCTTATTTACTGTGTAATGGAATATATATATATATATATAATATATATATATATATATATATATATATATATCATAATTAAGACGGACCTTAACTCAAATTTAAAGTGGTCAAAGGTGAAGGTTGAGCAGCCTGTGGCTGCCACACCTGACCCAAACACCTGTTAATCATTTGTTCGCTTGGAGATAATGCAGACGAACACGTGAAAGGGCCTCCGCGAGCTCGACATTGTTGTCTGACACAGATGGTCTCATCTCCTTTCAGTCATCATCTGAAACCCCCCTAGTTTAATGGGAAGAAGAACTAAGACTTTTTGGGCTCCTTCTGCTCTCCTTTCAGTGTGCATCCTTGTGTTCCTTGGATTGTACCATGTCCCAATTCTGAAATAGCTGCTTGTTATCATCCCTCTGATCTTCTGAGGACAGTTGCACAGGCTGTTGGGACTGTGTTTGAGAGGTCTACAAAGAATGTGAGTTAAAAAAAAAACAAGGCACACTAATGATCTTGGCGGGAGTGATCTTAGAGGGAGTGGATTGTGGATAAAGTAACTCTGGAACCAGTGAAACTGGGTTAACTTTGCCTTACACTGGGAAAATCAAAGTGTCTCCAGAGCAAAAGGAAACATTTTACAATATACGTTTGATTTACTATCTAAACCTGTATTCAAACAACTATTGCACAAATGCTGACTTCAAACTCCAACTCAGTTGATCGTTCCCTCCATCCCAGGCCTACGATTGGTCGGATTCCCTCAAAACAAACACGTAGGAAAACACAAATGGTTTGGAATGCATGAAGTCTGAGCCACGGTGAACTATTGGTTAATATTAACCAATCTGCAATCATTCACAATGGAACAAAAATCTAAAGGTATTTAACAGAAAAAACTGTCAACGACCTTAACAAACCAGAAAATTCTAACTCTAAAGTTCTTTAGTTGTGTTCAGTCGTGTCGTTTGGTGACATCAGTCCCCTCTGCATGTTGCCAGATTGCATTATATCCAAATGTTCCCCAAATGCTGTATTGCAGCAGGTCTCTCGCGCCGTCACATGCACATATATGCTTTATTTATATGACGGTTTCAACCACTGAACAAACAACAATATTCCAGGCAAGCAAAACAAAGTCCAAACGCTGAAGCGTGAGGCAAACAGAGGTGTGTCCGATGGTGATTATGTCCTCATGAACGATTGGATGAGGAGACTCTTTAAAAAATCTGGATGGCTTTCAAAGTCATTTCAGTATTTACAGTTCAAAGAGGAAGAATCACTGTTGCTCCCGATTTGAAAAGTCATGAGTAGATGTCCGTACTTTGAGAAGAAGCACCTGTACGTAGAAGTGTCCTGAAATTCTGCTGAAACATTTCAGGGTGTCCAGACTTATGAGGTTTTCTCCCTTTCACAGGTTGTTCAAAAGCAAGCCGCTGACGGCAGAAGAGGACGAGGATGCTGCTCAGGCGGGAGTTAATAAGGCCAGCAAAGGAGGAATTATCTATGGAGACTACCTCCAGGTAGGAAATTGCATTAACATCCTGGATCAGTCTTTGTCAATGAAGAGAGGCATGAAATGTGGATCCGAAATGTTTAATTTTTCTTCTTATCGCAGCTTGAAAAAGTCCTCAGCAGCCAGGTTCTGCAGAGTGAAATAAAGGGTAGCAAGATCCACGATGAGCACCTCTTCATCGTCACCCATCAAGGTAATTCCTTCAATTACGCTACTCACAAACAAATCTGATTCAATTATCAAGTTATTGTATCTGCTCGATTGAAAACTGCCCCAGTGGATTGAATTAACTGTGATTTAATTATTTGTAATATTAATGTGTTCTAACCTGATTTTTTTCCCCGTTTATCCAGCCTATGAACTGTGGTTCAAGCAGATTTTGTTTGAACTTGACTCGGTGCGAGACATCTTCATCAGAGGACAAGTAAGTCACACGTTGGGCTTTAAGAGGTTAATCTTTTATGGCTTCTCCAAACAGAGCCGAGAAATTACAATTATTTCAAATGCTGTTAAAGGTGGAAGTCTGAGTCGCTGAGTGTCTTCTTCTTTCTTTCGAAATTGATCTTCTGACTTTTTTTTATAAATTCCCTTTGTTATTTCTGCTTGAAAAGAGACACGATGTTCCGGGAACGCGGGTGCCGTAATGATTCATGCCGTTTCCATTAGCAGAGATTTATTTGTTGATTATTGACTTTGTCCTGAACTGATCCCAGGTCCGAGATGAGCGCAACATGCTCAAAGTCAACACGCGCATCCAAAGGATCGTGATGATCTTCAGGCTGCTGGTCGACCAGTTTGGAGTTTTGGAAACGATGACAGCTTTGGACTTTTTTGATTTCAGGTGAATTTCGATTTTGGCCACAGCTGAATATTTATTAAGGTGCTTTTCTTCATGGTGTTTTGTGGTCCTGCTGTAGAGAATACCTGTCTCCTGCCTCCGGGTTCCAAAGTCTTCAGTTTCGGATCCTTGAGAACAAAATCGGAGTGTCGGACAGCCTGAGGGTTTCATACAACAGACGCCATTATAGGGACAATTTCAAGGGTCAGGAAAGTAAGATGTTGACCAGCACGGAACAGGAACCATCGCTCCTGAGACTCGTCGAGGTAAATTGACCACTAAATATCCTTTGTGCGCGCTCACTTCCATTCCATTTTTATTTTCTACGTCGTGCCGCTGTACCTCTCTGTAAGAACATGCTGTATAAACAGGAAAAATGTCACAATAAATGTCTTTTGTTAGGAATGGCTAGAGAGAACACCAGGATTGGAGGTAGATGGATTCAATTTCTGGGGAAGGTTGGAAATCAATATATTAAGAGGCCTGAATGAGGAGAAAGAAAAAATTGAGGTAAGCGCTGACTCCAGATTTCAGGGAACATGTTTGTGCTCCCTTCTGGGGCACAGATGATTGACAGCGACTCTTTATTTTTTTTGTTATTTATGTTTAAGAAAATGCCCAAGTCTGAGGACAAGGAGGAACTGATGGGGGAGCTGGCCAAACAGAAAGATCTCTTCACGTCCCTGTTTGATGAAAAACGTCATGACCATCTCCTTAGCAAAGGTCAGTGCTTCTGGCAGATCAAGCTCCGGTAAATGCAATGTTTGACCAGTTTTAAATATTATTTTTCTAACTTTGTGAGCTGGGTCACTTTGAAATGGAGCTTTAATGCTCATTTGATTTTCCTCACTAGGTGAGAGACGGCTCTCTTACAAGGCTCTTCAAGGCGCCTTGATGATCTACTTCTACAGGTATGGATACACGTTAACTGTCCCCCAACTCTGCTACCACAGTTAAATATTACCACAATGCTCTATGTAGAGATCCAGATAGCTCCAGCACAGTTTTAATGGGTGAGCTTGGTAGCCTAGACATTAGCCAGCAATCATTTTGGTAACCATTGGCAACACTGGCTTTGTATTTATCCAAGAGGAAACAGAATCATGTGATTCACCCAATGTTGATGTGAATTGGTGGAAACATTAGGAATCAAATGTCTAAAAATGTTATTTCCTGACCTTTCAGGGAAGAGCCAAGGTTCCAGGTCCCTTTCCAACTGCTCACATCCCTCATGGATATCGACACCCTGATGACTAAGTGGAGATGTAAGCATTTATGTGCTGCAATCTGTCACGGAAAAGCGAAAGCAGCGCTTCAGTGAAATACCTCACCATGTCAACGCGCGCTTTAAATGTGTGTCTGCCTCTTGTTTCAGACAATCATGTTTGCATGGTGCATCGAATGATCGGCAACAAATCCGGGACCGGAGGGTCGTCAGGCTACCATTACCTGAGATCGACAGTCAGGTATGTTATGATGGAAAGTAACCTCCTGTTAACAACTATCACACAGAGTCCATTAGATTCTGCAGGTGATTAAGAAAAAATCTACTTAACCTGTAGTTAACCTGTAATTGCAATCTAACAGACTTTAACCGCATAAGATATTGTGTTTTCCATTATAGAATACATTTTCTGACTTGAGAGGTTGTGTTTTACAGAACCAAATCCCCCCGAAATTTTTTTTAAAAAAAATCCCAGTTTAGCTCGTAATTATGAGATACTGGACAGGTGCCACGCCCACCACTACTTTAGATTAGAATCATTATGATTCCATTTCCTCAGCTGTCAGGATCCAACATTTGACAGTTATCCGAGTCAGCAGCGAGCCAGCTTGGATGCATTTCTAATGCACGCGTTTATATCCAGGAAGCATTCTAATCCGCGCTGGTTAATTCCTGCAGCAGGAAAACGGCAACTTTTCTGTCGGAGATGGCAGCACAGTGTTGACAAACTGATATTAATGCCATCAACATTTGAAGCAGTATTATAGCAGCGTCTTGTGTCTGACTATTGCTGTGCATTGAGCTAAGGAGCTACGAGTGAGAATGCCACCTGTACAGTTTATCTTGTAATCACATGGATAATCTTATGATACTTTTCGCAATCAGATAAAAAGGAGGGGAAAAACAAACAGTTTATCTGTGTGTGAAATAAAGCATCAAGATAATTACGAGATAAGCCGTTTTTCTTTTTCCTTTTTGGTGAATGCAATGCTCATCCGTAGTGTTTTACACTATCTTTCTTTTTACCTTTAGCGACCGCTACAAAGTGTTTGTGGATCTCTTCAACCTGGCAACGTTCCTGGTGCCTCGCCACTGGATTCCAAAGCTAAATCCCAGCATTCACACTTTCCTGTACATGGCCGAATGCAACGACAGTTCATACTGCAGCGAAGACTCCGACTAAGGGCGTCTCAGTCGACTGGCTCCGCTCCCTTTCTTCACTGTAACTGACCTCACATGGTCATTAAAATACAGGTTGGAGCTGAGAAATCATGCACATTTACAGCTTCTAAGAAATATTTTATGGTCGTATGGAAAGAGCTGCAGGTTCATACCTCAGAAATGTGAGTTCTAGTAGACAGGCAACACCAAGTAAAGCAGATGGGTCCCTGACATTTAATTAGATGTTTTCCACTAAAATTATGCATGGGTTTCCACAGAAGCAATTTCTTAGAGAAAAGTGTCAAGACGTGAAACCATTTTAGATCCTATTATATTTTGGGGGTTTTAGGATTCAGTGTAAAGAGAAATACGCGTAGTAAAAGTCAAAGGAAACCCAGCGTTACAAGTGTTGTAAATAATGTTAATATTGGAGTCCTCCAGTGGTCTTTGTACAGTATGTTGAAAATGAATGTATGTATTTATGCACTTATTAATTTCTGTATAAATAGAACAGGCCATTAGTGCCTCTTATCTAAAAAAGGTAATTTATTACAGCATATGCATTATTTAGTTATTGTGCATGTTAATTCATGTATAATTACAACACACACTGAAGACAAATAGATTTACAAACTGGCAACAAAACCTTTCATGGCAAGAAAATGAATCTTGTCAAAGAAAAACTGCTGCCACAGAATCGGCAATACCTGAAAATTGAAAGAAAAAAGATCTTGTATTAATCCAGAGACACAGAATCTAAATTATGTAATAAAACCACAAAAGATCAGACGTGCTAAAGGTCATTACTTACCACAAATGTTGCTGCCGACTTTTATATAAACATAACCCTTATCGCCCCATGTTGTTCCCCAGGAGTTCTGTACAATCCAATATGGGATATCCCCTACATGAGACAACGTGCATTTCAGTATTCAATTATTTACAGAGCAAAGGGCTGCCATGCTCGTTTGTGCGCAGTGCAGTGGAAACAACTTACTGCATTATATAATCCTCGTGCAACGCTCGCAGACCCCGAGCATTTATGACAGTTTAAGAAACATGAAATTCTAATGAGTGTGAATCAGAAACAGTTTTGTCTTGCCAAAATGGAACGTGTCAAAAATAAAACTTTTAAATGCAAGAGGTGTCTGTTGTGATAACTCGGGTTTTTTAAACAAGCCTTCGCTGTTTGCCGCACTTATTAACACTTCTTAGAAATCGCATCATGCAAACAGGAACGCATGCATGCATCAGAGAGTTTTGGCTTGTGACCTTTCGGTTCCCTGGCCAGGATCTTAAAAGCCCTCCGACCCACTATTATCATTATTGATTCTACTGGAAAGCCCTGCAGTGACAGTCTGTACCAGTAGTGTCGTATCCGACCACCAGGACGGCGTGGTTGGACCTTTTGCTGGAGCAGTGGTACTGAATGATCCCACCGAGGTAGTCCTGCCAGCTCAAAGCATCCACGACCACAGACAAGGGCCCGTGCTTCACCAGGTGACCCATCATGGCCTCTTCTTGACCGCTGAAGGAGGACAGCAGGAGCGTTTAGTCCTAATGCAGCAAAATTGGCTGTGTAATTAGGCCACTTTATTGTCATATTATAATGTAAAGTGTGCCATTAAGAGAGGGGGGGGTGCAGAATTTATACGGGCTACAGAGGAAATGGCTGAAATTCAACAATTCAATGGGACAGATCTGGCACTCTTCTCTTCACCTCACACATCTTCTCAGTGAATTAATTTCTAATCAGCTGTTGCACCTCATTCTTACCGCTGCACATATGCAGTATGTGTCCACTGGGCTTTCTCCACGGAGATATAATAATCTCTTGTCTGGATAGCAACATATAAGACTCGGATCACTGCCAAAGTGATTACAACCAAAGATAATGTCTCTACTTTAATTCAAAAGGTAAGAACTACACTTAAGTGCTGATTTGATTTATTTATTTCATCAAACTTTTATTTAGTGAGTGAAACCCACTGAGTCCTACCAGCAAATGCATTAAAGAGTTAAAACACGGACAGGGTAAAGATAAAGTGGCTTATTCCACATGCCTAAATGACTCGCCCAAGCCCTGAATGACACAGTGTTGGATAAACCACTATAGTGAGGGAGGTGGGGGCTGTTATTTCAGGGCTACATGTATTTTTCCTTGAACTTGGCTTATTACAATCATTCGGAATGATTGTGCAACCCACTGCTGTGTTGACAGGATAAACAGTTCTTGAACTTTGTGCTTGGTCAATCCCCTGGTTTTCCCTCATTTGCCCATGGGATAAAGAACAGTGTTGTAAATGTTTCCAGCAGAAATGTGTATCTCACCTGAAGCCAAGGGCAGTAAAGTTCTTCACACCAACCCCTCCATGGGAACCAGAGAAAAAGTGACACATCCTTGTCTGAGCCTTGTAGGGATACTCTGACTGAGGCACCAGTTTCACTCTGGTCTGCCAAAGGATAAATAATTAATGAAATTATTAATCATTCATCTTTCTGCATCAATCCAAACCAGTGGTAATAATGAAAATGTAATGGTTATTATTCAATTATCTAGAACTATTAGGATATAACCTTAATTTCCACCATTATGTGAGTAGAATACAAGGTTAAACTGCATTACATGACTAGAATAATGACTTGAAATTGGAAATATACGTGCCTTTTAAGCTAGTTGTGATGTGAACTTCAGAAGTTATGGAGATACTGGTAGTAAGGACAAACTGTGCTTTGAGCTTCACAAGCAAAGGACCATTTAAGATGACTGCAAATAGCAGTCAAACCACTCTTCTTTGAAGAAAGTGACAAACCGACTAAGTGCTACCTTTGGAGGGCTGCAACTCAAAAATGCCATCGAGTGCAAAGCGGCGAGTTTGCAGATATTTTTAAAGTGCACCGAATGAGAAAACAGCAGCGTGTGGCGCAGCCTGCAAAGGCAAGTCGGGGGATCGGGGGCAATCAATGGAATTTGATTTTTAGGGCCAATGCTAAAACAGGCAATTAATAGCAGGTCGATAACTGAACACAATAACTACGACATCAGACCCAAATGGAAGTATCAAAAATTATTAAAAAAGAGGGAAAAAATAACAGAAGTGTTGTATTGTAAAATTAAAATAAACTTCAGAGGAAGTGGTTAAAAAATTCCCCCCGGAGTTTTACAAATAAATAAACTGGATTAATAAGTAGAAAGACGGATTGTACCATAGATCATTTCAACGTGTTCATTCGTGCGTTTTGTTTTCTCGTCAACATACTGACTAAGCAAATGCCTCGTTTATTTTTGCTGCCCCTCCAAAGTCTCAAGTCGTCCACATGTTTTATTATTTGTGAAACTGAAGCACGTCCCGTTCTCACTCACTGAAGACTGCAGACTCAGCAGAGATGAAGATGAGGTTAGTGAGTGGACGCGGATACAACAGGGTGAACTAAAAAGGCGACGGGGAACCGCCGTCTGGCTCAACATCTCCGCAGGGTTAAAAAGGTGTGTGCACAAACACGTTAGTGTCAGCTCAGACATGATTGGAGCCGTAAATCCACTTAATCGGAGCACCGCTAAGATAATCCAGCTCATAGCAACGCCACAGCCTTTTTCCTTCCATGCACGTGGAGGAAGCTATAAGGCGAATTTTACAGCGTGAAGCGTCACATTTGCCCACTCATCAGGAAAAAATACCATCTGAATATGGCTCATCATGAAGCTGAAGTGCCGTAAGAGAACTCTACCACATAGATCAATTTAAGCAGATCGTCAGGAATTTGACGGCGCTGCCAAGTCGGTGGCCAGGCAGGAAACAGTTCTGGATGGCTCAGGTTAGTTTGGCTGTTACTACACATGCAGCAAAGAGGCGGACAGAGATTGGATATTCTCATTTTCAAAAGAATTTAGACGTCCTCTTCTGCCTTTGATATTCCCAGAAATTGACAAATTCCATCAAACCAAAAACCATAAATAGCACGACAGGAGTGAGAAACCACACAGAATGTATTTTTAGTTAAAGGTTGCGCTGGCGGTCCAAAAAAGCATGTTTCATCACTCAGTCAAGTGAGAAGCACACCAACGTATGAAAGCATGGCCGCTGTATTCCGCTGTATTCTAGAATTACATTACTAGATCAGTTCAAACCTGCTGTTAAACAAGTGGTTTGGAAAAGTCCACATACTTGAGTTAACCAGTTCAAAGCGGCGACCGGGGTGCCTCCGCTGCAGCCTTTATTTTGAAACGAGCAGTCCAGAACCTGCTGCACGCTGAGTTCCACCAGTTGCGAGCCCCCAATTGCGTGGACGGACTGCACGGCGCCGACGACGCTGAAGGCCCAGCAGCTTCCACACTGCACATAAAAGGACAGTGATCGCAACCCGTCCCAGTTCAAGAAAGGAGTAAAGTTTCTCTGAATGCAAAACAACATCAATTATCTTTGCACCTTATACATATTTTAGCTCTAAATCACCACTTTAATCATTCAATAGTCATTGGTTTTTAAGTGCCTGAGTTTGAAGACTCCTTATTAAATTTGAGGACCTTGACTTGAACTTTAGTCAGTGCAAATTTAACAGGATTTTAGAATCAAAACTCTTTATTAGAATGATCAAGGTTGGGAGATCATTTTATGTTGGGAAGTCGCACCCACCCATGACTGTGTAGGTGTGACTAATTGTTCTCTACTGCCATCTACTGTCAGATACACATCAGGTGTTGGCTGGAGGCTTCCAGCTCCCTACACTTTAGATTTTCACTAGATATTGAAATAATGACAATCAATGCAACATCATATGATTTTATGTGGATTAAGAGAACCAAAACCATCAGCCCGATCTGCTACATTACACATCATCAGCTGAGAATTTGGATATTTGGATGACAGAGGCTCAAACTGACCTGTTCTGCCTACTCTGCCTTTGTCTGCATACATGTGCTGATCTTGTGATGTAAAGATATATTTCTTTTTGATAGCAGCAGCGTTGGGCAGCATCTCTTTATGTATGGGAAATTAATCAGTTCAATTAAATTAGGCGCGGATTCTTCTGCTGTGGACTAGGTCTCGTTTCCTTGTGCAGCATAAAATCCTATTAATGTGATAAAAGGAAGCATTCTCTCTCCAAAAAAAGAAAATGTTGTGTTTACACAGTTTATTGTCAATACTGAAAAAAACCAACACATCAGTAACATGACTTAGACTGAAGTTTGATACAGAAAACATCAGAACCTTCTGCTGTTCTTGAACATGTCAGAAATGCTAAATATTAAAATCATCAAAACCTAAACCAAGAGGAATTTGAGATGTGAGGCTTGAGATTTGGAGTTTTTGTACACAGCGCTGTGTTTATTTTCAGGCTCTCTATCCCCCTGTTTGGCTGCATGAAAAAAAAAAAATCAGTTTGTGGAGAAGAGCTGCTGGAGAGCAAAGTGCTCGGTGAGTGTGGTTATATACAGACTCCCTGAAGTGGTAAACCCTTCATCAACTTAAGGGAGTGAAATACTGTGTAGGCTTTAGCCAGTATGGGCTGGTTTCTGCAGAAAAAATATCAGCCCCGATGGCAAATCGACTGAGGGAAAATGTGAGAAAGAAAGCAAACCTTTCTAAAGCCGCAGCAGCAGCAGCAGCTCTGCCTCCTTTCATCACTTTCTCTAATAAACAGCCCCGTGTTCTCTATCATTTTTGCCCTGACTGTAAAATAAGTCGCCTCTTTGCAAGGTCCCATAATTCCCCGCTTTATCCTAACTTGCATCTGTGCCACGTGACGACGTGCGTGGAGACAGATGCTTTCACACCCATCTGCTACATATAAACATCTGCTCACCAGCATGTCCACTCTTGAAGCTCAGAGAGATCACAACAGGCCACTGTTTATTAGCACCACTACAGAAGGCACCTGATGGGTTTCACAGAGCGGAAAAGGCAACTAAAAACAGGCCAACCCTATCTGGGTCATCTATTAGATCAAATTATTTATACCATAATCTGATCTAATTCATGATCATTTGCTTGAGAAATTAAATAAAGTTTATTCCCAGCTTTTGACTTACTGCTTGTTGGTTCTGGACTGGTGCCACTATTGCATGGTCCCTCCAGTCAAATTTGGCTGGGAGCCCCTTTGCTTTCTGTCCAGAGAAGGCTGGAGCTCTGTCAGCACTCGCTCGCAGGTACAGATCTGTGGATTACATATACAGCTCAAAGAAAACCTTGGACATAGCGATGCCTGCTAAAAATAAAGGCAGCACAAATTGAGCCCCGGTCCCTCGATGAAAGACGGAAACCAGTCGGTTCAACACTGATTTACAGTAAGTGTGCACATCTTTCCTGATTAAACACCCATAATTAAAAGCATTAAATTCATATACTGTTGTGTCAGTTCCTATAGCAATGAGGGAAATTTGCACAGCGGCAGACCAACCTTGAAATTCCCTCTGCGACAGGTCAGAGAACTGGTTTATGCCGTACTTGGCAGACTGCAAGGCTGCGGAGAAGGAATTCAAATAGGCATGTCGCGTTGTAGATTCCTGCAATCACAATGCGAAGTTAGACAAAGGGCTGAGAAAAGTGGAAAAAAGGAGCCTTTAAAATGTTACTCGAGACATTAAAATGAACAGAAAAATAAGCCGCCTAATTTTTTATAACCAAGAAAAACAATTATAAATGACCTAAACAATAATCAAAGATGTAAAAATCAAAACGTTACTTGTAATTAATGCAAATTCCCAAATATTTCTATTGCTAGTTAACCCGCGTTTGATGCTTATTTACCATCTGAGAAACTGCTTGGTTTTATTGCTTTACTTTTTTTAAATGTAGTTTTTAAAGTTTTAGCTCCTCAGGCAACATAAGATGACATCACATTCCCACTACAACAGTTAAATGCAATTACATCAGCATGTGAAGAGTCCCTTTATGCCTTTAGCCGTAGTTTAAATGATGACAAATAAAACTTCTGCATCCTAGTGTTGCCACATTTTATCTCTGGGGTAATTATTAATTTATTTTATTGGTATCAGACAAGCTAAAACAAATGCAGTCTAATAAAAATAGTCATGCAATAAACTACCATCTTTCAGGTCAAAATGTTCAATATCATTCAAACCATAAATAAGAACTGCACAAAACTGAATCAGCATTCTAAAAATAGTGCGGTAATCTGACATTTTCTTTTAAATTTATGATTATATATAATGATTTGATCTTTTATAGATTAATAACATTACCATAAATACAAAATAACAGAATTACCAACCAAACATAAAACCATTTTTTTTAAAGGGGGAAAATTGACAGCTTGTCTTTGCACACACACACACGCACACACACACACACACTTCTCATGAAACCTGTTACTACTTTTGCCCACAACTAAGTGCTACTTTTTAAAGACCCAATTCCCTGACTGTCAGTGCAGAATTGCGGGTAAAAGTGGAGACAGATGCTGCAGCACTTTAGCGTGAAGCAGCAGCCCATCTGTGCACGTCAGTCTTAAAAACAAGGAGCGGCTGATTTAATAGCTGTCACAGCGCCGCCATGGAGTGAAATCCCGGCTGTGTCTCGGGCCATTTTGACTGGGAAACTGAGCAGAGTGTCGTTGCTGACATCAATTATAAATCACTGCACTCATGCCAACTTTGATAAAAGGCGTCACATGTCTGTCATTGTGCTTCTGACTGGCTGGTTCCCAGAATATCCCGGTGCAGGACATGGAATCAAACCAATATAATTAGTGTAGCATTAAATATGACAATTTATTTCAATAAAAATTAATGCATATGTATTACAGTACAGTGTGTTAAAAGATGAATGCATATTTATTACAGTACAGTGTGCATTTAAATGTTACTAGCTGTAGTAAATTGCAGGGATTAAAGTGCTAATAGTAACGGGGGGGTGCAGGGTTTGCAGCGCCCGTAGTCACGTAGTTTTAGTCAAACCACAATTTAAACTAAGGGATTAATAGTTAGAGGGCGCATCCATTCGTCCCACATTAAACTTTGGGGAATCCGCACATTGTTTGGCTCAATGCGCGTCGGCCAGACGTCAAATAACGCTGGATTACGGGAGGAAGCGACGCGTTAGCGGAACAACTTCCCGAACCTACCTGAAAAAAGAAAAGACGGCGGTCGAACTGCGGACTGTTGACCTCGTAATTGCGGCCAAAACGCTCCCTGAACCACTCGAAATCAGACGCGGAAGAGTTTACTTTCACCCAGGTGTCAGAGGCGCTGACATCCTGCCCGAATGGCGTCCAACCTAACGCGGAGGGTAGAAGCAAAAGCAGAACTAACGCACCAGCCGTCATTGAAGGGAAGTTACTGTTAAGACGACGTGAAAAGTTCTTTACGAAACGAAAGTGTAACCAAGGAGAGTTTCAGCGGACATGGCGAGAGGACTGAAGGGCGCATGCGCAAGATGAAGGCGCGCTTCCTCTGCAAGGCGCAGGCACAAAGGTCATCATTTTCATTAATAGCTATTATTATTGGTATTATTACAACACTTTGGAAATGTCAAAGAAGCTATTGTGCGGCAAAAACCTCTCAAGTCTCAGAATTCATTGATCATATATTCCACACAGACTTCAGTCACTGACGACTATGAAGCATTTTTAACACATCTAATTCATAGTTTAGAAAATGTCATCTGAAATCACACAATGTCAAATTTGACTAGTTTAAATGAAGCCACGCACAGGTATGCAGCATTGCACTAGTTGCTGAGAAGCTCTGGCAGCTGCAGAGCATTTTTCCCCTGAGCTGCACTTTGTCTGGACGAGCCAGCCCGTCAGTTCTCTGAGAGAAAAACCAGGACCACTTGTCCGTTATTTGAAGAGGCATCCGATCCTGTCTTCATAATAACCCAGCCTTCTTTTACGCGGGAAGCAATGTCGGAGTCGACGAGGGACCTGACCAACAAGCCTTTTGCGGCCCAGTTGTCCCACGTCTACCTCAGTATCTTGGCGCTGTTTTGCTTTAAGCTCTTCGTGAAGATTTCCCTCAACTTGCTTGCGTACTTCTACATTGTCCGGGGGAACCGCAAAGAGGCGGCCAGGATATCAGCAGAGTTCTATGATTACGGCCAACATAGTAAGTACCATCATAAACTCACTTGGTAGGTACAGGACTGTTTGGTTCCTTTAAGTTCCAACTCAGATAATTGGAGAAAATTTAAAAAAAATATATGCAAAAAAGCTACATGATGTCTACACTATACACAAAGATGTATAAAGTAGTGGAAAATATTAATTTTAAAAGATTAAAAATCAGGATATGCACCTGTGACCACACAAGCAGACATGTATTCACATTTTCCATGTTTATAAATGAGCTATAAATACTTTATTGCTAACTTCCTTGGCTTACAACAGCCATTAGCTGCATTTTTACACCACATACAGACAAATAATGCTACTTTTCTTCCATTAATTTAAATTAAGTACAAATAAATCCTGAAAAAACTATATTGAATATTACATGAAGCCAGTGAGGGCTGGCAGCGTGTTTTTCTCTAAAGTATTAATAGAACATAGTCATGATTGCCCCCCCCCCCCCCACCCTTTCCCCCACCCTGCCCTAGTTTCCATTCCCAGCTATGCAGTGAACCCTTTCACACTCACAACAGCAACAAACACAACACTCCATATTTCCAGGGACAGACGGAGGTACTTTACGAGGAGAAGGAGCGACGCGACGCCGACATAATCTGTATCCGCTTTTCGAGAGGATGTTAAATTTAAAGAGAATTCAGCCTGCAGAATACTGATCAGCTAGACCCAGGCTATTAGTCAGAGTCCTGCAGATAGCTTACCTTGTTCTCAAAAATCTGTTTGATGTCTGCAACTCAGCCTTTCACGTGTGTTTCCACTTCAGATTAGTGTCAGTTAGGGAAAATTCCCAGCGTAAATAAAATCACAGGCATTCAAATGGAAACTTCCCGTTGATTATCATCACCGAGGTCTGATTAAAAATGGAGGAAGATGAGAATGACGATGATGAAGTGTGGAACGCATCAGCCGTTATTCTGGATATTGATTCAGGTGCGCCGAGAGTCACAGTCGAAGACACATTTTTATCTGCCGAAATGATATTGAACGGCCGCAGCCAGTTTTTCAACTTTAATATCCATCTGTCACACCGGTGTCACGAGATGAACGGGAATCTGTAGCTCAGAAGTTTGAAAAATAAGAATTCAGTAAAAAAAAGAAACTGTTGGGGAAATTTAATTAGCAGTTGTACAATACAAGGAGGACAAGGTCGTTTATCAATAGGCAAGAGTTGATTTACCAGCTTCTTACTAAACCATTAATGACAAGTTATTGTCATTATTCTGTCATTTATTGTAGCAAACTGTACTTTCAACACGAATCTGGTGTAAATATCAGCACTTGCATGATTAAAATTGTATTTATTCCATCACTTTACTTTGTAATTTTGTATAACAGCATCAGCACAGTGTTTCTAAATGAAGAGAGACCATTATGCACTGAAACCTTGCCTGATCTGCAGGATCCTGGGCTGACCGATCACCCCTCCATGATGCAGCCAGTCAGGGCCGGCTCCTGGCTCTGAGGAACCTCATTTTACAGGTGAATTTTGCAATCCATCCAGAGACCAATGCACTAATGGGGTCTTTGGGAGCTGCTCTCAGGGGAAAATTATTATCCATCAGAGCAGCGCTTTGGTATAAATGGAGTAATTATGCATATCTGCAATTAACTGTAATTATCCAAGTCCAGCCGCACCTCATTGTTAATTTACAACCTTCCAACAGTCCAATCAAATTTCTCTTTTACCAAAAATAACACCGTAATCAGATTAAAATGATGTTGTATCATTATAGCAATAATGAATCTTAATTGCGAAACTTGTTGAGGCCGTGGCCTCCCATTGGCCAATACAGGCTGTTCAGAATTCTGCAGAGGCATAGGGTACAAATGAAAATAGGCGCAGCTAAACATCTGAAAGTAAAAGGCAAATGCCACAAGCAACAGCTCCTCGTCAGTAACAAATATTGTGTTTATTGTGTGGGTTTGCAGAGGACGACCGTTAAGAGCTGCAAGCTAAATGCGTTGGGTATAGTTCAGAAATGAGCCTGGAGTGTTACGCAACAAATCAATCAATTGATTCAAGGTTAGAAAAGATAAGCAAGTTTAAGTACAAACTGTTCATTTTGTTATTTTAACAGACGGGGAGGGTTCATTGCTTTGTTTATTTTTTTCCTTTTCCTGTACTGAACGGATGAAAAGTGCAGTCCCATCGCGTCCATGGACTACTCATGGCCGCAAAACAGCAACTATTGGACATAAACGGTTTTAAAACATTTTGTTCTTATTCAAATCAATTCTGGCAGCGGTGTCATTAACCTTGTTGAGCCCATCACGAGTACATTAGCAAAGGTTTAATGTCACTTTTAATGCCTCTAATTCCCGTGTCTGTGTTCAGGGTCACAGCGTAAACGTTCTGACAATAGACCATGTGACGCCCCTTCACGAGGCCTGCGTTGGAGACCATGTCGCCTGCGCCAGAGCACTTATTGATGCAGGAGCAAATGTGAGTATCGCATTTACACTGGAAATTATTTTCTTAAATGCTCTGTAGGGAAAGAATGTCATTATGGAGCTGAATTCTCCTTCAGAAGTCCCAAGGATGTTCACATCTGCCCGATTAAGCTAGGCCTAAAAATAAGAGCTAAAAAAAACTATGTGTTTACAGGTCAATGCTCTGACGATTGATGGAACCACCCCTCTGTTCAATGCCTGTACAGTGGGAAGTGTGGCATGCACAGAAATTCTTTTGGAAAATGGAGCACAGCCCCAGAGCCTGGTGTACCATCCCTCACCTATGCACGAAGCAACAAGTAAAGGTAAATTATAACGGAACGAAACACGTTCAGAATCGCAAGACTCCGTTATTTTGGGTAATTCTCACAGCAGAGACAAAATCTACACATATTTAAGGCATCCGTCGCAGCAAACTCCCCCTTCCCGATGAGGCAACGGAATATTATGGCAATGTTATGTATACCGGAAAACGAAACATTATTCCCCCCAATTTTAAAAGCAGTGCACAGCTGAAATAAGTCATGTGACTCTTGGGTATCACAAAATTGTTGAAGGTCATCACTATATGTACAGATAATGTGCACTAAATTCATGACTGCTGCAGTGCAGCTATTTAAATATGTATCTCTACATTATCGACTGTTATTAAATAAGACAGGAGCTAAACTTTCATTAAAATTCTGGCAGTTTGAAATGGCCGTGAGCGTGGGCCAGTCGCTCCGCCAAAGTCGTTTTCCCCACCAGAAAAAGAGCTTTAAAAATAAATTCAAACATGACCCGAGGAGACAGCTTGGAGAATTATCTCCTACTGCCATTTACTGATTACTGTGGTCATGCTCCATTACTTTCAGGTCATTATGGGTGTGTGGAAGCTCTGTTAACTTGGGGGGCAGATGTGGATATGGACATTCCTCACCTGGGCACAGCGCTATATACAGCCTGCATCTGCCAGGAGCTGGAGTGTGCCAGTAAGCTCCTGAGGGAAGGTCAGTTTGCAGCAATGTTTCCTGATGCCAACCTCACGTCCTACCTCAGCATCTGCACAGGCATACAGGCAGAAAAGAGGTTTCTTTGGCAAATATCGCCTTTAGGTTGAGTAATTTAAGCAGATATAAATGTGAACAGTGACTCTTTCCTCCCAAAAGCATAAAATTGGCAGTCAGATATGGAAAGTTTGATTTCTAGCAGCAGCCCGCAGCTGACTGATCATGACTTGAAACCTTTCTTGTTTGCCTTGGGCTACTGAGTCATTTTCCAGAAATGAAAAACCAAAAAAAAAAGACGACACACAAAGTGAGGCAAGAACTTAAAGTGTACTCACTGTTATGTGTGCAGGTGCAAATGTACAGAAAGGCAAATCCCTGGATTCACCTTTACATGCAGCTGCTGAAAAAGACAGCGCAGAAGTTGTGAAGCTGCTGCTGGACTTCGGGGCAGACATTAATGCCCGGAACACAGAATTTCAGAGACCGGTAGACGTGGCTCCACCCAGCAGTCTAACAGAGGGCTTCCTCCTCCTATATGAAGGTTCAAACATCTTTTTTATGTACAGCCTTTGTTCCTACACAAGTCCATCCCCAAAGCCAGCATATTTGGACTTAGACAGTCACTCCCAGCTCTCACACTGTCTAATTTTTATAGCTACTCCACGACTGCTCAGCCAGCTGTGTCGCCAGTGCATCAGGAACTGTGTTGGCCGGGACAGGCTCCATCTTCTGGCCCATCTACCCCTGCCAAACAGGCTCAGGAGCTACCTGCAGTATCACTGAAGGCTGGAAAGCTTGAGCTAATGACCTGTCGCCTACGTCCAAACAGAAATTAGGTAAATCCACCAAACGGTGGAGCCAGATGTTTGTAAAGCTGAATTTTTGTACCTGTACTCACAAAGGTAACCAATAAGGTCTGCAAGAACTACTATAGAAATAAGCAAAAGCTGTACAATTATGGTATGTTGCATTTTGAATATATTTTTGATATTTACAATGACCACAACAGATGGATGCAACTTGGAACCTTGACTTTTTGAGAATATAATGTAATAAAGGCAGTATCCATCATTCTCTGTTTGATAAATAGACCTGATGTGTAGAGCATAACACAATTAAACTGCTTTGAAAACCGCACACCCACAATTATGTTGTCTTTACATAACGTCGCGCCCTGCGTGGTTGTCGAATTTAATTGTTTCAACGCAAAAATTAGACGTACCAAGTTTGAGTGCCAACAACTGGATGGAGCTGATTTGTAAACTGGACGGTGCTTTTCGCTACTGTACTTTTCTTTTTTGCAGGAATGAGTTTCTTTTAAATTGTCAGTAAAGAGCGGCAGAAAAGCACAAGTTTAGGTTTTGTGGATTTCTTACTGAAGCAGACAAAGTGGGATGTAAATTTTATATTTTAATTAAAACAAAAAAAAACAATAAGCTACTACCACAATTGGGATGTACAAGCAGATGTAAACTGTGAAACATCTGAAACAAGAGCAGCAAACACACAAGATTCTCAGCACCAGGAATTAGACGAGGTTATAAATAAATCTAGAGACAGAGGTGCAACACAATGGGGTAGGAGGCAGTCAAGCAGGTGAGAAAAACAAAGGAAGAGGTGTCAAATTTGAAAAAGACATGAGGGAAACAAGAGAATTGTACAGCATGGACACAAAATAAACACCTCAAAAATACAGACAAAAGAAGCACTTGACAAAAGGAGCTGAATATTAACACACACATCTAAGATATATAATATATTAAGGTGAGACAAGTGCAAAATATCTCATGAAATATAAACATGACAACATGGATCCTGAAATCCACTGAAAAGTGTCAAAAAGAACACTTTAAAATCTGAAAGACAAGAGGCTCCGGACCTGAAAAGACCAATTTGCGACTCCGCGTTTATAAAAACCAGAGAATGCAACTCAGCAGGCTCCAGACTGCAACACTGACAACTTTGAAAATTGAATAATATGAATATTTGAGATGCACTGAATACTTAGAAGTTGGCTAAACTGCACAACACACAACTTGTAGTAGCCAAAGAACGGCTAATGGAGTACGAGAGGCTAAACTGACTTTTCAGCGGAGAATTACAGGTTTAGAACAAAAACTCCATTTAGAGAAGGTGATGCTGATGGGTAGCCAGACTCGGGGCAGTAATACTGGCTTTGAAAGCTTAATGACCCCATGTTGTGTGAAGCCTAATGAGAGGTCTAAAATCTGCAGAGTTGCTGGCTTCACATCTATAATGAGGGTGAACTTTTTTCCCCCAAAGAAGCTAAATAAAGACATTAATTGAATTATACAGAAAGGTGATAGTTATAATGAAATAACCAGTGGATAATTTGCCTTGTGGCAACAATAATTTCCTCAAAATCATCTTTTTTTCCCAACAAGAAAAACACTTTTCAACTGATCTATATTACAAAGCTGCAACTGACAGAAAAAAAAGCACACCGACAAAATCATTGAACTGTAAACCAGGTGCAGCAGAGCAGAGAGTGCAGTAGGTCTCCACTACCGGTATTTAAACCAACAGGAGGCAGGGTTTGATAGCAGGAGAGGGGAAAAGCACACATTGGTTGGAAAATATATATATTGACTCTCCCTCTGGGAAAAGTTATCTATTTACTTATATTTCCACAGTTCTGTTCTTAGAATCAAAAATGTTCAGCCAGTGTCTGACTTTATTGAACAAAAGCACCAGGAGCTGCTGCTCACACAAGCTCAATGCCTGACCTCTGAGGGCATTAATACCAGTCTGACAGAAATAATGCCTGAGCCCACAAACCAGAGGGAAGCAGGAATCATTCTCCATCAGGGCTCAGAGCTCAGGCATGGAGAGGGGCTTCTCTACCCTGCTCAGTTACCCAGGGTTCATATTTAGCTTTGGATGGAGAAAATGTGAGGTGGGGTTTGTGCAGACAGGAGCTGAAAACATTAGTAGAAAAATAAAAAATGGTGACACCAGAAGTTTCATTACCAGCTACTTCTGCAGGTCATCAGTCATATTTCTGTGAATGTAACAGATTTATCTGGTTTGGTGACGGAACCTTATTCTGGGGACCAGTTGACATGTAATTATGTCCTGTGAAAGGTGCATGTGTGCAAACAGTAAACCTCGTGTCATTTTTCAACACTGGATAAAATATGCTTGTTGGTTTTTCCTTTGGTCGATAAAAAACAGAAAGGAACACGGCGCAAAAGATTCTGTTTATTTTAATGCCTTGTGTTCATTGCAGCAGGCTGGTTTATAGCAACGGTGTGTTTACAGGTCTTAAAAAAAAAAAAAATCAGACAGCTGCGGCTATTCAGAAGACCTCATCTCACCTGACTAACACAAAGATGGTGGAACACATTACGCCTGCGTAATCACTGCCCCCGTGTCACAGAACAGACTTCAAAATCTCACTACTTGTCTAAAAAGCACCGAGTGGTCTTGGGCCTAAATACTTCAGACTGACTTATACAATATTTAACATACACACCTCCATATAAAGAGCAGCGTTTAGTTACTAGTTCGCACCTGTGGAACAAACGTCCTGAACGTCTGCTGTCATACTCAACTCTTAAATCAGGCCTTAAACATTATTATTCGCTCAGACCTTCCGAAAGAGGTTTTCCTTCTCTTATTTTCATTATTTCAATAAAGCCTTTATTATTCATTTCTTACTCGCTATCCGTTTTGCCTGTCTTGAAAAGCACTATGATTAGTGCTATATAAATAAACCTGCCCTGCCGTCAGTGGCCTCTGTATTTTACCTTTTCTATTTTAGAGATTACTTTTTAATCATAAATCTGCAGTTTCAGTTGCAAGAAAAAGTCTGAAAATATGGCCTATGCGTGTTTGTGATGCCCCTTATCGTTCGTCTATGCGTATTTATGCCAGTAGGAGGCAGCATTAAGTCAGGAACAGAACCTTCTTCAGACATTCAAACCCCTGGACATGCTGCTCCAGCTGTGATATCGACAGAAGCAGCAATTGGGAAGCATTTCCCTGATTACCTTCCTAATTGATCCTAAAGATAAAAGTCCAGATGAATAGTGTATGAAATAAATAAAATTAAACCGTGGTGAACCCTGCTGAGAGCCTTGGCTTGGAGCCAGGCCTGGAGAAGGTGCCCATTGCCAGGGGCTGCATGGCTGCCTGGTAGCCAGGCCTTTGCTCATGGAGCCTCCCCAACCTTGGCCCAAAACTGGGACACAAGTCTCTCCTCCAGTACAGCAGTGTAGTCCCTACAACCCCTCGTGGGAGGAGTATCTTAACAAACCAACAGTGCTCTTGTGCATTATTGATATTACAATTAACCATAAAGACTCTTCTATATATGAATAGCATTTTTTTTCCTGTGCCAGTTACTCAGCTCTGCATAAACCAAGGCTCATGGCACTCACAGATTGTCGGTGTACAGTACAACTGAGCTGTGAAGCTGGTGAAAAATACATGACTGCCTGTTTCACACAAGCCTGCACTTTCAGAGGAATGACAACCTCCAATCCCCAGTCACACATGCAAAAGAATTTGACCTGAAGTGAGGTGAATGCATTTGTTTCAGCTCATGTGAAGGCTGAGACATAATTCTGTTTAGAAATTAATTTATCAACCCTCACGTCAGTCTAGCCAGATCTCTGAGAATAACCCCACTTTTTTCCCCCCACAGTGGTCAATAGCTGTTCCAGCCTCTCTCTGCCTCTCAGGGGTGCTGTATTCCCATGGCTCCTTAATCTTTCATTGGCTTTTGATTTGCCTCAGCTTGACTGGGCGTGAACACACATCCGCACTTAAGATCAGGAGCACTGACGCCTGTTGATTTGTGCAGATGGTGGATCAAAACTGGGGTTTTCATCGCTGCAGCTGAACGCTTTTTTCTTTTTAGCTTTTTACAGAAAAATACAAATTTCGACATGCAGCTCGACTCGGCAGACAGTAATGTTACGTATACATAGAACCTAAACTCCTGTGCCGTGTACAGATCATCTTTTCACATTTAAAGTCTTTATAAGAGTCATCAGAAAGATGGGCTTAACATATAAAGTGCTTGTCATGGTGGTGTGACTTGTCATGTGATGTTTATATTTCTACTAAAGCAACATGCGTTGCCTTGTGGACAATATCTAGGGCTCCGTTGCTATGGCAACTAGCAAGCCCCACATGGTGTTCAGCCAAGAGACTTTAATAAGCTTACTGTGAGCTTCTTTGGCTCCTTCTGTTGATCATGAGCACAGGGGATTGGCTGCAGCACTGCAGCCTGCACATGCATGCATTCATACAAGCAAAACAGCCAGTATCTCTTATGGAAATATGACATTTAAAACAACTCTTTTACAAACTAATGGTGCATAACATTCTCTAAGAGAACTGTTTCATCTGGTGATTTTTTTTTCTTCAAATGGCATCATGATATCTACAAGGTAAAAGGAGCTCAAATGGTGAGGGTGAGGAGATGCATCAGGGGAGGGGGTCAGATCTTTAGATGCATAGACAGTTGCACATCTAGCTGAAGGTGGGTGGATTCTAATCCAAGGATTCCCTTAGGGGGGGAAAAAGAACCCTTCCCGAACTCTCACAGTAAATCTGTTAACACCCCTCTGTGCATCTCCACAGTATCACACAAATAGATAAAGAAAGATATCATTCATTAAGTTTACAGACATTATCATTACATTCAAAGTTGGCAGTAAATTAATTCAAGTAAATCATTTTATTAATAAAAGTAAAGTGAGCTTGTAACTTGAAAAAGTTACTGAGTAACAACACCACAGTTCAGGACAAGATTTTATCAATGGGAACTAAATGCCTCTGCAGTAGAGGCATGTCCCCACAATACCCTTTAAATGTTAAACAAATACAGTATGTGGCTCTCTTTCCAAGAACTACACTGAGTGCAGACTGGAGGAATTAGATAAAAGAGAAAGTGGTCAAAAGGAATAACAGAAGGAAATCTGCACCGGCAGATAATGCAGCAGTGTTGCCACTGCAAATGCCCTGATTAAAATAATCCGGACAAATAATTTGTTTTAAGAAAGCAGAAGCTCATCTGTGATGGTAAAGGACAGCTGGATTAACCCAACCAGCCACCAGCCAGCAGTCATTGCTGCATATGTGGAAGAAAAGGGTAAATTATTATTCATGATTATTGCGGAATTAAGATATAACACATTAATAAAACATTAGACCTAGCATTAATTAGTCATTAGATGCATAGTGAAATATTTAAATAATTACAATAAAAATGACTTGACCAAGAGCAGAAATGAACATCTGCACAAGATCATCTAAGAGCTGAAAAAACAAAAACAGAATGAAAGTATCAGTTCATGTACAAGTGATACTGGTTATTGTAGAAAACAAATCTTACGTTTCATCCTAAAAATCTGAACTAAAGCCATCTTCCATGTCACAACTGGGCCTCGCAGTATTCTCCCTCTATGATTTAATATTTATTCCTCTCAATCTGTTTCCTTCCAACTTCCACAATTTTCCCTTAGGGATCATTAAAGTTTCATATAACCCACCTGTCCGAACGTCCGGCTCTGAACCTTCGTCCGTGTTTGGATTTAAGTCATGTGCATTGTTCATTTCAAATATGGTGGGAGCCAGGGCTTTACCGTGATAGCTCAGGAGAAATTAAGGAAGCTGGAAAAAATGACTAAAACTGACAGCCAAAATGCTTTCTGACCATGAGAATGTCACATCCTGGAGTTCAAATCTTAAAATTGCCCAACGGGGGTAACATTGACTCATGCCGTGCATGTCTTCACATGTACACTGACATGAAACTAATCCCAGACACCCCTGGGTGACGGTATAATTGAATCTGTGTGACAAATAGGATAGGGAGAATCCTATTCTAAATCAGACGTCCCCCCGCCCTTATTTAAGGACAGGTTAAATGAATGTAATAGAGTCAGTGCCATGGAGAGGGGTGGGGGGCATGATGGACTAAACTACTCAGAGATCCAGGGGTGTCATGGGAGTGATTGGATATGATCATCATGCACATATTTGAACACAAGGCTGGAAAATCTACATCCACTGTTCAGTCTTTAGTCCAAAGGCAAATGTTATGCTTAAGTCCGTTAGTCACACAGCTACTAAACGTGCGCATATGGCCCCTCTGGTCACACATGCGCCTTTCTGTTGAGCACAGAGACCACCCTCTGCTCCATCCCCCCCTCCTCCTCCTCCTCCACTGGGGACCAAGGAGGATTTTAACACTTGCTGTAGCAGCTCGCAATGAACAGCACCACAAAGACTCAGTGATCCCTCGCACCACCGACTGACAGAGACCACAGCTGACTGGCACGTCTAGATTAAGTGCAAAAGTGAGACAGAGGAAGGAACCAAGTGCTCTGTGGACTATCCCTGAAAAAAAATAAACAGCACCACAAAACCGATTTTGTTTTCTACATTTCTGGCTACTGCAAACCAGAATCAGCACAATGGAAGAAGACATGGATGAGGGGCAGACTCAAAAAGGTAAGAATGCCTTTCATTGCACGTTTGGGTAAGTGAATCTGGCACGGCTGCATTATGAGTGTGTCATGGGTGCCTCTGCAGAGACAATTGCACAAATGTTAGCCTTTCGCTTCCTGAATGGGAGAGCAGCTGGTTGCGGTGATTCCTTTGTCCACCGAGAGTCAGCACTCCACCGAAGAGCGTGCACGTCTATAAATATCATTTGGGTAGTCTGAGGGGTGTGAACAGCTACAGCAAGAGATGGAGGGTCTTTGTTTGGTTGATAAGGCTTTCATGGTTGTCATGAATGGTGGAGGAAAACATTAGAGAAGCAAACCAAAGGGTGTCCTCTAATCTATGAGTGTTCCCAGCCTTTTGTGTCCAAACACCCAAGTGTTATACCTGCTAGCTTTGCTTTGCAAAATTATCCTTTGTGTAAAATGGAACCGGTGTTTGCATCACCAGTATCTGTTATCCCTTACTTGTTCAAATGAAGATGTTTCTTCATTCTCAGTATGTTGGTGTTTTCACTCCTACTCCGTCCCTGCGATCCATCACAGATGAGCTGAGACAGTTGCCATGGAATTGGTCAATTGGGGTCTTTATCATTTCTGGCTTCCCTCTGCTGATGACATTTAAGCAACAAAAGAAGTCTGTGTCTGATGTGTGTGAGACTGAAAAGAGGACAGAAGCAGCCATGTAGAGTGTGGCTATACTGTGCACATCTGTAGCATTTTCAGGTTTTTTGTTAAAGATATCAACTTTAATTCTCTTCCCCTTACTTGATAACATGTTTAGTTCTCTACAGCCACCAGGATGACATGACGTCATGAACCCCAACATTTAACCATCCATTACCACCTCCCTGCAGTCAAATTTTAACACTTGACTTCCTGCAGCAGCCATTTAAAAATGTTCTTAAACACATTTTCTGCATTCTGATTGACTTTGTTTCACAGAATCAACTTTGCAAACACTAAATGTTTATGATCACTCGTTTTATTTCAGCAGGAGAGAATTTTCACCCATAAGGTTCAAGTCAGGCTTTTGGTGAAATTAGTTATATTTACTGGTTTGGTGAACATTCTGTCTTGCGTTGCTACTTTTAATACCATATCCTTCCCAGTTGTCCGGCTGACACATGGCAGCTAACTATGATTTAGAACTCACCAATAGTTCCTGCAGGGCAGCTCCAGGACATGTGACAGAAAAGCATCACTTCCAACATTTCATGGAACGACTTAATGTTTATAGGGACGTAACAAACTGCCATTGGAATTGGCACACACACTATGGAGGTGATCATGTGATGGTTCACATGGCTACACCGATCTGTCAGATCTTGTTTGCCCTCACTCAACGTTGTCTTAGTTGAGAGTCACTATCTCGCTAAAGATAAGGCTTCAGCGCTCACCTCATCATGATCCTCAATCAAATTACGTAGGAATGCTGCCGGCTCCTGGTGACAGCAGAGTGGTTGAAATGACTGATGTGATGAGGAAAACACAGCTTGTCAGATATAATTTCAAATCACACTGATTTCATGCCTACCAATTGTCTGTAAATGCCTGTGACAGGTTATAGACAATCACCGCTTGCTTCAAAATGAACTGATGGGGAGAGCTTTTATTGTTGCTGTGATGTTGCCCATCAAAGATCACTATTTATCTCCTCCACACAGGCGCAGGGTTTCTCTCCAGCCACAATGGATTTAAGAGCTTACAAATGTCACACAGCATTGTTTACTTGTAAAACAGCGCCTGTGTGGGGATGAATAAGGGAGTTTATTGACCTAATAAAAGGCAAATGTGTGCTACTGCTGGACAAGGCAGGTGTCAACAGTATGGTAATGCTCCTTCACTTCTCATGCTGCAAATCTAAGATTATGAGTCAGGTGCAGCAGTGTTCACTTCAGCAGGGAGCGAACGTAGCAGTGCACGACATGTGACACTGCAGCCAGAACCAAGAGGGAGCAGACAATGCCCCCCAGGTAACAAACATGGAGCTAAAACCAGTCAGACAGCATTTAAAAATGACTGTCTACTTAAATCAGAATGCTACATTTACTGTAGCTTTGGTAGACCCAAGTAAAAAGCTACTTAGGCTAGATGGATGAGTAGCAATATTTCGATCACTAGATACTAGTAATGTGTACATTATACCATCACAAATTTTAAATGAACAAATATTTAAAAAGAAAAAATACTTCTCGGAGCCTAAAATGGCATCTTAAAATAACATGCATGTAACATGCTAAAATACAAACAAACAACTATCAAAAATATATAATGCTGTATTGTAAACAGCACCGTGGTTTCTTGGCATTGTTGTGAAATAGTACCATCTCTTAGACTGAAAGCATCTTAAAATGATTTAGCTATTAATGTAAATTCTTGAACAACAATTCTGGTCATGCTGCTGTACGCTGCATTACTGCTCTGTCTCTCTCACTCATTGTGCTGAATCCTGAGCAGCCCCGGCCCAGAAGAAGTCAAGGGAGTTCCACCAATTGTTCCTATGATCATTGTTGGAGCTATTAGTGGAGAACCTGTTAAGGTTTTCCTATTGTTCCAACAGGAGTGGCTACCCTGTTTAGACAGGATAACAGGTGTTGAAAACCTAGTTTGAAAATGCTCCTGAAATGCCTTGAATGGCGTTTTCCGATGGTATTGGAGGTGTGACATTTACAGGTAGCTGCACATTCACAGTGCAGGCACCGAAGAGAAGAGAACAGCCTGCATCTCCTCCTGACTTCATGACATTTGCTCAGATCCTGAAGTGAACTTGGCAACAATGGAAGACCCGTCTCTGCTCTGCAGTCACGCACAGAGTCAGATTCTTCCATCCCAGAATGAAAACAAGTGATCGAATTGGTGGCAGAGCATTTGGACCTGGCCTGTAACAGCCTTCCCCCCTGCAGGGGTTATCTGTGTAATGTGAATCAGTCACTATTGTCCCGCTGAATTTGTTGACGTACAGTAAGTGGGTCACAGCTCTGAAGTACCCACTCTATTCTCAGATTTTGCGCTGTGGTTGACATGGCAACCATACTGGTTGATTAAACATGGGCAGAGATGATGGGGGGGGGGGGGGGGGAGCTGAAAAAACCCTGCTTGCTTAAGGGAAGAGGTGGGGGCGGGGGTTGTGCACATTAAATATAGGGAAATGATGGGACTTGTATACGCCCATTACTCTCAGACCGACACAGACACACCATCCCCCACCGAGGTCTCTTCCTTTTTCTCTCATGCAGCAGGCTGCCACCCCACCCCCACACGAAAGTGCTCGGGCCTAAAACTAATGCAAAATGGAATATCAGGGAATGTCTTGTAATTTCGGCAAAGTTCTTTTATGCCGGAATTCTAATCCTCTATTTTAAAATCTCCTCTAAATCAGCATTTTACTGATTTACTGTGGCTACTGATTATATCAAAATGATTTTAACTGTCCAAAAAACAAAATTATTTTAAACAAAGATGTACTTCCAGTTAAATGACCTGTTAAAAGTTATATATTTCCTCAGCGCCATTTTCACATGTTGAGCACGCTAAATTTTTTACCAAACCTCACAAAACGGCCTGCCAAACTTAAGACTGCTGTATTGGAGAAGTTAATGTTTGTAAAGTTTACAGTTTACATTAGTAATAAAGAATCAACCCCTTTCTTGCTTATCGAAACAATATCAGGCACAGAACCCTTGTGTCACTCAGAAGCTCACATGTTCTTTAAATAACATCCTGTGGCTCTAAGCCTGATATTACAATAGTACTGCCTATTATGAATGTGGATTGGGTCACCGAGTGTGTGAGTGTGTGTGTGTTATTTTGCCTGTCAGCTATGACACTGACAGATGGAGAAGTAGGAGGTGGGAGTGGCATCAGTCATCTTTCCCTTTGTGTTAAGGAGACGTCCTGCGTTGAGCGGACTGTTGTGTTTGAGGCTCTTGTTGTTTTAGTTTAGAAGCAGATGAAGTTTAGAACCATTCTAAAGTCGGCTCTAAACCACTTTTCTTCTAATAATCTTTCCAATTATCCAAATGGCAATTATTTGTTTATCAGCATCTGGATCGTTTTTTCAGTGCAATATTACAAAGATTTCCTGGTAGTCCCTCCAGGACATTTTGTTAAATCACTGCAAATCCTGCCATTTAAAAGAAAATAGACTGAAATAGTGTAGTCCGGTCCCATTTAACCTCCCGTATAAACAATACTAAAAGCATTTTGACACATCCAGGAAAAGCCAAATTAGCTAACTTGATAATGTTAAATATTTTTAGATTGTAAAGTGAGCACAAGACTACTTCAAATTATGGCTCCTCATTATTCATCTCCAGCACAGGTAATGCAGGCATAGCGACAGAAGATTAATAATGGATGAGTGTGTGCAGTTGAATGTTTCTCCCTCTAAATTATGGATGAAGCATCCAGTCACTTCATACCACCACTCCATCTTTAGGAAGGAGAGTTCAAAATTACGCTGTGCTTGAGAAAAAAAATCCAGCACTGGATCCTCTTCCTAAAGGGGTCCATGGTGGCAAGATTATAATAACCACTGGCTTTGTTTCCTTACAGAGCAAATGAAACTAATTACACTCAAACATTCATTCATTTTAAGATTATGTATAAAATTGGATATTCCCAAGTTTGTCTGGGAAACCCTGGAGGATACATAAATCCAAATGTAATCAAAATGGGAGAATGCGGAGAAGGGCCAAATTACTTCACTCCTATTACAGTCGCATATGTTATCTAGAAAGACAAAGTTGATTCAAATGCGCCTCATTTTGCTGAAACATTAATGAGCTTCATGATTAGAAATGTCTGCCTCCTTCATGAGACTGCATCATTTATTAAAGCAACAGATTACGTCTATATTTCAGTCCAGGCGTTTGCCATTCTTAGGTTGATATACAGTATCAAGGAAAGATTGATATAATACAGAGCAGTTTTACTAGTGTATTGCTAGTAAGTCTTTTCGTCAAATCTGGCAGATGAGCTGCACGTTTGAGAAATAGCTTTCAGCGCCTCCAAGTCATTTTTAGACAAGAGACTGAAACTAAAGATGCTTTCTGCAGCCAGGCAGCGGATTACATCAGTGGCGATGCATTGAATCACGGCGCGGAGCAGGCGAGGATCAGAGTAGCACAAAGCATCTGAGCAGTGAGCTCAGCTCCTCCATAACTACTTGATATTCATCTCAGGTCCTCATCAGAGTGAGGAGCAGCAGTGTATAGTATATGCTGAGGCTCTGTAGAACAGGTAATGACAGGGAGGAAAGCATTCAAAAGTTATCAAAAGGGAATCTTTGATGAAAGAGGAAATCTCATCTTCTCACAAAGAAAAGAGCCATGGAACCTCACTGGAAAATTAATTTCCCCTATAATAAAAGAGAAATCTAGCTTGATTCCAGTCTTGAAAAGAAAGCATACCTCTGCTCACGCATGCACACACACGCGCTCATGACAGTCTGTGGCAGACTGAAGATTTGTCACCTTAAGGGGCACTAAAGACAGAAAAGTAGGCAAGGAGGAATGAGGTTAAAGGTCAGGCTACCATGGGAAAGGAGACCACATAAAAGCTTGACTCTGATATTTGGCTTCTAACGCTTAATCTCCTTAATCTATTGATTTCTATTGATTTCTTGTTATGCTTTTAATCTTTCGTGTGTCTTTAGGATGCCTCGAGTGCTGCATCAAATGCCTGGGCGGGATCCCATACCCGTCTCTTATTGCAACCATCTTGCTGTACGCGGGTGTGGCCCTGTTCTGTGGCTGTGGACACGAGGCCCTCTCTGGCACCGTCACCATCCTCCAGAACTACTTTGAGGTTGTTCGGAGCCCCGTGGATGCACTTGACGTCTTCACTATGTGAGTTTAGAAAGACTCGGATTGAACCAGAGGGTTTACCACTGACCACATGGTGTATACCACAGCGGCTGAAGAATTATATCGTGAAGTTCATAACTTGTCTTTTAGACACACTGTCTATAATTAATTGTGTGTTAAAACCATCCTTCCCGGGATATTTTTCTTTCTGCAGGATTGACATCATCAAGTACGTAATCTACGGAATCGCTTCCGCCTTCTTTGTTTACGGCATCTTGCTGATGGTGGAGGGCTTCTTCACCAGTGGAGCCATCAAAGACCTGTATGGAGACTTCAAGATTACCACATGTGGACGTTGTGTCAGTGCCTGGGTAGGAATCCTTCTACATCAAGATCTAGATTATATCTATAGTTTGAGTGGCTTTTTTCTTCAGGTACTTTCTGCCACTGCAGCACAAGTATGATGAAGTACGTCTACTTCATAGGACGCAGCACTCGAGCAAGTATTACAGCTCGGGCATCAAAGCGCTTTTACGTGTCCTTAATTAAGTGTCGGTTTGTGCGAAAAATTATTCATGCAAAATACCACCCTGGTTCACAAACTAAGAGCCTCAACGTGAGAAATATATGTATCATAATAATTCAATTACAGTGCCAAAGGGAAAAGTAATAAGTAGCATGACGTGCTGTGTAAATCCACAGTATGCAGTGGTTTTAATGAGATTATATATGGGATATAATTGCTTAGCAAATCGGAAGCTCCGGAGAGAGGCAAAATAAATTAGTGATGCTGTGATATTTGGGGTCAGTAAGGTCATTCTGGTAGTGGTTGCTAATCTTACGCCTAAACACCCGTATAAAATTGGGATTAGTTAAAAAATATTGGACATGTGGTAGCCAGGGAACACTCTGCAACCCGAAAGGTCATGGGTTTGTAACTGCAGCCAATTTGTATCCCCCAAGAACTATTTTTAATTACAGCCTAGTATAAATGCAAAAAAAAAAAAAAAACACACTGTGGTAGGAATGAACCAGGATGTAGAAAATAATTCATATTAGACTATTTCAAAACATAAATATAATGCACCATAAATGCAACCTGTCTTTCTCCTGTAGTTCATCATGCTGACATACATCTTCATGCTGGCTTGGCTCGGAGTTACTGGTTTCACCTCCATCCCGGTCTTTATTTACTTTAACATCTGGAACATTTGCCAGAATGCTACTGTGCTGGAGGGAACCTCGCTCTGCCTGGACCCACGCCAGTACGGTGAGGCTCAGCTTCAGTAATTGAAGCTTGCACACATCCTGATGAAGCTGTTTAGTTATTAATGACATAACTTATGGCATAAGAGATATATACCGGTATATGACGGCTAAAAACACAGCACCTACCCATAGCTTTAGTCTTTTAAATACTCAAAGGATCATTTTTAAACTTATATAGATGAAGTCTAATGGATATTTTGCTCTACAAGACAGAGTCTAACTCGCAGTGTAGTTTATCTTGAATTTGCCATTTTCTTTGGGTTTAATGATCCAAAGGGGTGTAATATACAACTGGACACAGATCAAACACATATACATAAAAACCTGGCTAATGACTTTCAATTATCTTTTGACAGTCCATTAGTCAGCAGTCATTCATGCTGTCTCTGGGTAAACAACCATTTGTACAGAAGCCTTTACAATAGTGAAGCCTTGTATGAGATATGTAAAAACTACTGTAATAATCACAGATATTCTTTTAGCTAGATAATACGTAGTGTTATCATAGCAGTTACATTGCTGTTATGTTTTTTTCAGGTATTATCCCACTCTCTGATGCAAAGACAGTATGTGCTGGAACAGAGAAGTTCTACAAGATGTGCGAATCCAATGAGGTGAAGACAATATGGTGTCTAATACTTGTGCTTATTCTGTTGATATTAGGGCAACAATTCAATACAAGATGCAAAGGAAATGTCACACGAGAGTCAGTTTAAATATTTGGAATAGATGTATCGAAGACTAAAGCATGCTGTGATGTGTTTTTGCTCCAGCTTAACATGACGTTCCACTTGTTCGTCTGTGCTCTTGCTGGAGCAGGAGCTGCCGTCATTGCCATGGTAAGATAGCAGCAAACACTTGCACCTAGTTTTTCATGCAGTCTCAAAGAGAACATCTTATAAAAGGCAGAAAACCCTTCCCTAAAACATTTTTACCAACAGCTAAAAAAAGGCAGGTTAGCATTTATGTAATGTTTGTCTATGAGACACTGACTGTAGATGGAGAAGAGCAGCATTTTGCTGCAGTGAAAATGAAAAGGGTTTGCCTCCCTCCCTCTGGTGAAGGTGCAGGCATGTCACAGTCGTTGTCATGGAAACTGAGAAGAAAAGCTCTGAGATTGCTGCAACCATCAGTCAGTAAATTTGAGCAAAGCCATTGTCTGAAAAGCAGAGGGCGCTTGCTAATCAGAGATGATGACAGGGAAAGGTGCTTTTTTCTATATTAACACAAACATGTTGATATAAGGGCAACAAATACATGTAGCGCATAATGATGCATCTGAGAAACCTGTTGTTTTTTAAATATCTAGCTCTCTGCGCTAATAATATGCAGGAAGACAAAAGCTGAAAAACTATTGGCACAATATTGGTGTGATTCTAACCTGCTGAATAAGAATTTGGTACCTAACTATTAGTATTACTGATTTTAGTCATGAAAACACATTTGTTTAAATATCAACCCATTTTTAAACCTGCCAGGGCAACATGTTTAAAACCGTGTTGTGCTGCCACCTGCTGGAGGACAGAAAACATCAACCTAAAGTAACTAAAAAAGGAACCAAAAAAAGTTAGAATTCGGTTGCACACTAATAAAAACAGAAACAAAATCGTTTTCATCACATTACTGAATTAAAGGTGGCAGTAGTGTCACAGTGATGATTAAATGAATATGAAAATGAGAAAACTGCCCCCCACCTTTTAGATCCACTACCTGATGGTTCTGTCTGCAAACTGGGCCTATGTGAAGGACGCCTGCCGAATGCAAAAATATGAGGACATCAAGTCGAAGGAGGAGCAGGAGCTTCACGACATCCACTCCACTCGCTCCAAGGAGCGTCTCAACGCGTACACGTAAAGGGCCGGGCTTCGTGCCGACCCTGCCTCTCCGGCCTCTTTCCTGCCCCCCTCTCAACTCTCTCGCCTCCGTCTCTCTGCCGTCCCCTCCCAAGTGAGGCGGATGGCGCCTCGGGCCCCTGCCACCTCTGATGTCACTGGTGCGTCATACGACAATGTGGTCTGGAGGGGACTTCACACAAACCTCTTCAGTCACAAACAGCAATTCAGATTTTTGGGAAAAAAAAGCCCTGTTACCTCTCTTAAGGATTGTGTTCCACAGTAATTATGGCAGTTTATTGTATTATTTCCTTCTGTGATAGTATTACCATAGTTCAATGAATAAGAAGTAGCAGTAGTGTTTCAGCTTTTTTACTTTAAATAATTTGTGCATGGCTAAATTTGACGCTATGTGATGCTGTCATGCTTTTTTTTATTTTGGGGGGGTGAACAAGGGCTTAAAAGGGTTTTCAAGCACATATCTCATGCCATGTGTCTGAAGATGTCCTGTTCAATACAAATGTACTGTATAGGAATGGATGTTTAGTTTCTAAATGCTTTGAATCTTGCAACGTAACCACGGAGCATTCTAAACCTTTCATGCCAGTATTCCCAGGGATTCAACCCATTTTCATACAAGAGTAACTGTAGTCTGTTTCTTCTAGTTAGGATCACACATTAGTAATACCAAATTATTTGACTTAATAATTTGCTAGACGTGCCAACCCTGTTAAATGGGAAGATATGACTGACATATCAAAAGTATCAAAGGAGATCAAATAAAATAAGGGATATTTTCTTATAACCTCTGCATTTTATAATTGGTTATCTTTGCATCGTAGGTAGAAAAGCACATGGAAACATGACAAATGCATTAAATCAGTCAAACTCTGCTATTTTTATTTTTTGTAGCATAACATTGCCTTGTATATACTGGACTATCAAATCATTCTGTACACGTGAAGCACTGACATCAGAATATCAATGTAATGTTAACAAACCAGTGGGTCAGTCCACCCCACTTCAATCTAATCTCTCCTAATAGCCACATTGTTGGTGTTCAGACACTCCTCGATGGAACCGTCACGTGAGAATCGTGTGTCACAGTGATTTTGTCATGACAGTAACTGCATTGCTTCCACACCCCGATGCTACAGTTGGTGCTCTGTCGGTCCAATGCCTGGTGAAATAACTCTGTATTTTCAAAAGATAGTTTCATGCACTTATTGACCATTTCTGTGCTCTCTCGTAAGCGCATCGACGTCCGACTCAAAGTTGGATAGTTATATTGTTAAAGACTGTGAATTTAGATTTTGGTTATTTCTGTGGCATGGACATGCATTTTGGAGGACTTATTGACTCAAAAATATTTTATTGCTCCATCTGTTTGAACCATTTGTTTCCGTGTGCAGTACTAAACCTCCCACTTATCACATTATGCTACTAATAGTAGAAACTATAGTCTTTGAGTTGTGTCTATTTAATTTGTGATGAGCTCTCAAACTGTCTTAAAACTAATACTTGTACCAACATTACCTAATCTGTAATGACCTGAAAAAAACAGCCGTCAGCTTTCTCCTTGTATTAGTCTTTTGTATTTTCACTATGAATGCTTAGTGGCGAGCTTTGAATTGGATCGGTTTTGTACGTTCATGTGCCAACAGCTTGAAGTGGCTTATTTGACCTGTATGATCAAATTTGCTTGCATTAATAAAACTCACTTGTGTAATTGTTAGTAATTACTCAATGTCTTGTGCCTGATTGGTGATTATGACTGCATATATGAACGGAGCCTAAAGGCAGAGCTTTTTTCTTGTCGCCTTTTTGGGGAAAATCTATCGGGATCCATGGGCATTGAAAAGAAAAAGGTAATATCTGTAGAATATCCAATTATCCAAGTGTCAGGGTTGTTTCTATTTTAAGAAATGGGTCTACCTGGTGAGGTGACAATCAAATCCAAGATTAGACATGGTCAAACACACTCACTCATCTATATTATGCCCTGTCGATCATTGCTTTTCCTCTTTAATTGCATTTTTTGAGAGGTGGTTTTAGGTTTACTTTAAAGGAACTTTCCAAAATAAAGATAGATAGGCAAAAGTTGTCTAGGTTTAAAAATTCCTAGAGAAATCTAACAGAGGATTAACAAAGGTGGCCGGATCAAATGAGGAGAATCTCCGCACTTAAAAGATAAGCACCGTGTCCAGTACTATTCCTGCCCTGCTGCCTCTCTACCATCTCAAATCATCCTCCACTAATCTGGGCCCGTCCTCCACGGTGTCATCCTAACAGGTCACCTGCACTGTAATTAGATCTTCAGCTTTCGTATTGTTGGTCCCCATGGATATCGAAGCATTTCAGCCTGTTTTCGCCACTTATTTTTTCATTTTGGGAGAAAAGGAGTCGTTCTTCAGCCTCTGAATGAATCTGGACGTCTTTTTTCCTGACTAAATGAAAGGATTGTGGGTGCTTTCCTTGGAATAATGATTCGACTTCTCTGTGTGCATGTGCTCCTGTGCTGCCTCAGTATGGCTCAATCATTCTGTCCATCACAGTGCACTTGTGTCTCTCATGGACATACAGACGGTACAGGGAGCAGGTAACTTACTTTCCTTTTATTTGTCCTCATTTATTTTAACAGCTGTAAAAAAAAAAAATGCATTTCTTCTTTTGTTTTTGGGGGGGGGGTGTAATTTTTTTTGTTGTTTCTGCACTTGCTGCATCCTCTGTAATATTAACAGGCCACACTATAGCTTAAAGTCGCCTTGATCTAAACACACATTTTTGGAGGCAGCTGTGACTCTTTTCTGTGCATGTTGTGATGATTAACCGTTAAATAAAATGTGGATTCCCTCCCTCAAAAACAAAAAAGCCCAAACAACCTTGACAAATAGAAAAATTGGAAAAATTGCCATTAAACAAGCTGTACTGACAAACATAGTTGGCTTAGTAACAATCTGTTTAGCCCTAGTACGACCTAATCACGGTCACCAGCTTAAACAGACTCAGTGGTGCTGAAACCCCCAAGAGACACAAACAGTCTCCGGACATTTAGGCTCGGCAAACAAATCGATTACACCGTGAGGATGGGTCGAACAGAAAGACTGGAAAACGCTGCAGCTTATTTTCAAAATTGTTGCACCGATTTCGCCGCGCTAGCCTCGTTAGCTTTAATGTTAGATGCAAAAGTGTTGGGTGTTGTCATGGCAATAATCCAAACCCCCCAAAATCCTTTAAACAACACAATGTAATTACAGAGTAAAAAGATATTAATCACCAGTAAGCCACAAACCCCCCTACATAATTACTCACCATTAATAATGACAAACAGCACATTGAATGTGAATGGACAAAATTACAGAGCTAACCATTAAAACTGCACAATTGCCTTTGAAACTTTGGTAAAAGTCTTGTTAAAACAAATAAGCTTTGAGATGCGGTGCGTTTAACACTGTTTTTTGCTCTCAGATCGGTACTCTGCAATGATCCGGACATGTCAGATATCCCTCTCAACGTCCCCGTGGATACTGCCAAACTTCGCATTGAAAAAACGGCGGTACGGCGAATCCCGACAGAAGCTTTTTATTACCTGTTGGAGCTACGGTACCTGTGGATTACTTACAATTCAGTCACCTCAGTGGACACTGGAAGTTTCTACAACCTGAAAGTGCTCCACGAACTGAGGCTGGATGGAAATATGATCTCAATGTTCCCTTGGGAGTCTCTCAAGGAGATGCCCCGGCTGCGGACGCTGGATTTACACAACAACCGACTCACCAACGTCCCCACTGAAGCGGTACCCTTCCTCCTAAACATCACCTACTTGGATCTATCCAGCAACAAGTTATCTACTCTCCCACCTGATCTCATGGATATTTGGCCCCCATTCAATGGAGCTCCCATCTCCACGAATGCCACACAGAAAGTTGTGTTAGGTAAGAATCAAGACCATCTACAAAAGTGTTTGGAATGGCATCAGACAGTGCTGAAACCCAATCCATTTGTTCCACTGATTTCCCACACAAGAAAATCTATCGTGATATCTGCCAGGTGTTTTCTCCGTAAAACAATTTTAGCTTTTTAAAGGAGAGGAACAGAAATAGGTCACAGGATTATGACCTACCACCGTACAGTGTAAACCATGATTTGTGGAGTGAAACTTTGAGTTTTCAACAAATTCTAGCAGTGATGCTCCTACGGACATCACTTAGCTCCATTAAAAGGACGGTGAGAAGGATATAGTTAATAGGGTGGATAACATGGCAAAAGAAATCTTAGCCGTGAGCACAGAAGGAGGCAGATAATGTTGATGTTGGGAGAAGTGAAGAAAACAAACACTAGACATGGACATATTTATCCTTACCATTCACTTAACCACATCAGACCACATCATCCATAAATATGGATGATAATATTTGGGTAACCAGCACCTTTTTGGCCTGAAAATGATTCTTTTTCAGTAAATTTATTTTTCCCAACAACCTCCTTTATAACTAATTCCTCCCTACTCAGACAGTAGAGACTCAAGCCAACAGACGATTGGCTGCTGAAAGACAGAGTCTGGTAATGGAACTTGTGTGGTCACAAAGCGGAAGAAGGCCAGCACCAGCTTATGCTCTTAGCCTGTGTTAAGACTAACTAATCTAGTTAAAAGGATTAAATATGTAGCTGTACATATGCTTACCTATAGCACAATAATGCAATTTGTAATAGAGTACATAGTCCCATTAAACTGACAGTAGCCAGTTGGAATTCTGTTGTTTTTTTAGTTTGTTTTTTTTAAGAAAAAGTTGTCAGTTGTAAATGACTTGGAAGTGTGACTCCTAGTGCATTCCTATTCATAAATCCATCCCATTGTTAGTCTTTAGCCATGGAAATGCAAAAACTTCCCAGGATTTCTTGCTACAGAGATATAAAACAGCAATAAATTGCTTTAATCTGTCCATCTGCCTCTGTCAGGTCTCCAAGACAATCCCTGGTTCTGTGACTGTAAAATCTCCAAACTAATTGAGCTTTCCAAAATGGCTGACACACCAGTGGTTTTGATGGACCTATTCCTGACCTGCAGTGGACCAGAAAACCTTTCCGGTGTCCTTTTTCAGCGAGCTGAACTGGACAACTGTGTCAAACCGTCAGTCATGACATCGGCGACCAAGATCACGTCTCCTTTGGGGAGTAATGTTCTCCTGCGGTGCGATGCCACAGGTTTACCAACGCCAACCCTTTACTGGGAAAAGTCTGACGGCTCCCCAGTCAACAACGCAGGTGTGATTAATATAATACAATGGCACCCCTCAGGACATTCTTTAGCTCTACTGTTTTGCTCTGCAGGAATACTTGTTAACATTTGTTTTCATGTCCACTACACAGTCCAGGAGTCACCAGGAGAAGGCGTGAGGTGGTCCATCATGAGTGTGCATGGAATCTTGTATAAAGATGCTGGGGACTACAGGTGCAGAGCAAAGAATGAGGCTGGCAGCACAGAAGCTACCATTTCTCTTTCAGTCGCTGGTTCCATCAGTACAACCACCCCACTATTGATTTCGAGCATTACCACTGGACCCACGAGCCTAGACTCCACATTCAGTCCCCCGACAGACGTCCCCACCTTAACCATCATCACATCCACAGTTCTGCCTAAAACATCAACAACATTTGCGACCGTGCTAATAAAGCCGAGTCCAACCCCCGGCAACAATATGCAGAAAAGCTCATCCAAACAAGGAAAACCAAAACCAGGAGGGACTGGGAAGAAGCTCGCAGCCGATGAAAAGAGCAAGAAAAGCGACGCATCAATGTCTGTTAAAGACCTTAAGATTGTAGAGGAAACGTCAGACACTGCGGTTTTGCTCTGGGCTGCGGATGGGTTACCAAAGGACGCTCCGATCACAGTTGTGTATTCACCCTATGGGGAGGACGACAGCAAAAGGACGATAGAGACCAATGTGGGCAGCGGAAAAGTCTTCTTGGAGGGACTATCAACTGGAATGAGGTACTCGGTGTGCCTGGTTGCAAAGGGCAGCGCTCCTGGAAAAGACCCTTGCATTGACTTCTACACTCTTGACGATGTAGAAGATGGCGGGCAGAGCCAACTGTTTATGATCATCAGCGGCATCGCCTGTGCTTTGGTCCTACCTCTGATTGCACTGTTGCTCTACAAGATTCTTGCTTTGTACTGCAAGGCACGCAACCCAAGTCCGGATGAGGAGGAACTGGAAAAAGATAGCTACGTTAAGTTTGAGACAATCTCGATGAAGCAAAGGACCTTGAACCCTAATCAAACAGAGATTTGGGCACGAAGACCCACTCGAGAATCTGAGCGAATGCTCCTGTGCTCCAGGTCAAGTATCGATTCTCAGATGACCTACAAGAGCGACAGTTCTCGTTCGGAGTATCTCTGCTGACGCCAGGAACCCACGGCCAACATTAAGATGCCTTTAATCTCATTAATACATCTCTGGAATTGTTTGAACAATAAGCAGTTTGTCACAATAACCAACAAAACAATGGCTAATGTATTTCATCCATGCACTTATTAATGTTGGAGCCTTATATTGGATTAAGTTTGACTGCCATTAAAGTCTGGCACCTTTCTTAGAATTCTAATCACAAATAGTGTCAACCCATGGTTTCATAAGAAATAACCATTATCAGAAGCTTTAAGCTAAGAACAAAGGATGAGTGAAGGTACATGTGATTAATGGATTGTGATGGTGGTTATGATCACAAGCATGTTTACTTCCAGTATTCACAAATTTCAAGCAGTTCTTTTGGAATCAGGGTTGCGCTAGAAGTACTAGCCTAGTATGGTGTCTAATGTCATGCCAAAGTGTTTCACACTATTGTTTGTGAGCTATTAAAAAAAGAAACACACACACACACACACACACCACACACACACACACACACCACACACACACACACACACACACACACACACACACACACACACACACACACCCTGTCAAAACTGCATCTGTTGTTGTAACATTACACTTAATGCTGCCTTAATGGAAAATAAATGTACCGTCGGTGCATTTGGTAGACAACACAACCTTGTTTCTATGATTCAGTTTAAATTTATGTATGAACTAAAATGTAAATATGTGTTTTTAATAAATCAAACTATTATTCAGTTGCATCTCTTCTATACTGCTGATCCAATCTGGCCATAATTGCATAAAGGGGTAAAGTATTAATTCAGTTTTATTAATTGCCAATTTGCATGTGTGACCACTCAGCTGGGATTTGGTCTTTACTTCATTTGGAAGAAATTGTATCTCTGCCAGAATGATTTTTAAGGTCAATAAAGTTTAACCTGATGGAAAACACACACTTAAACTTCTGCATTTGGAAACATTTCATGACATTACTCTGATGAGCATTTGAGGTTAGTTGTTGTTATGCCATGTGAATTTTCATCAGCATGGTTTACATGTTCTCGGTTTATAACGAGTGGTCTAGAAAAAGACACCGATACAGGCCGACGTCATTACAAACAAGTACACAGTTAATTTAAAAAAGAGAGAACCAAGGAAACTGTTCCCATGGATACCTCCCACATCATCAGCTGCATGAGCTTGCATGATAAAGTAATTTGTATTACCAGCTGTGCCGTTATCATGGCAACGGCAAATCAGTTCTAACAAACAAGACGGAGCACAAGGGTGGCCTGAGCTAATATAGATTATGTTATATAGACAGACTGAAGGGGGTAATGGATAGGGAGAGAGGAGCATGTAAGACGGGTGACTAACAAATAGGCAATGAAAGACGAGGATGTATGTGTTCTGTAAGTACAGAGGTTGATGCATCTAGTGAGAGCCTGTAGAAAAGGCTTTTGTATAGGCTTTGGACTTGCATCATATGTAATTTTATGTTTAAAACATCTTACAAATATCCAAAACTCTCCATCAGATTGCCTAAACTTTGACTGTCTTTTGCTGCTATTTAACAGGGATGCAATTGTGGGAAACTTTAGCTCAGACTGCTAACATTAGTCTGGGGAAAAGACAACAGCCGTTGGCTTGTAAATCTTCTACTGGTCCTCTACAAGGTTAACGGTGACGACAGTGGTTGACAATTACCCAGTCATGGAGGGCATGAATGGAGGTTTTGGTTCGTGGAGTCTGCCATTTGTTCTCATGGGTAAAATAAGGGCAAACAATTTAGCTATAATCTGCCACGCTACTGCTTCATTCTCTATAAAGGACTCATTTACCGTTGCTCCCGGAAGCCAGATAAACCTTAGCAGGAGACAGACCCAAACACTGACTTCTCAGTGGAACACAGGACACAAAACAACAGTCTGTATTGTGCGAGTGGCACGTCAGCCGAGCCAGCACTGTAAGTGGATGTCATTCCTAAGTCTGAGTGCCAGGAGGATCAATTTTGCTCCACTATATGAATCCACATGTTATATAATATTAATGTCCACCACTACCACCCCCTGTCTGCGTCTCTGTCTCCAGACACATCCATCCACATTGAGAAGGGACAAGGGTCAGGGGGCGGAGTAAGGTTAAGTTGTTATCATGTGGGAACTCTGTGTGGCACAGTCTCATTTCTTGAATATTCCACATTCTGCTTCAGACGCTGAAGACAGAGTTTGTCCCGGTGCTGGACCAGCATGTGCAATATTTACCACAAGGGTGTCAGGAATTTCAATCTTTGGCTTCAAGACAGACCAGCAGCCTAAAGGCCAAAGTGGAGAGTGAGTCGGGTCCTACACGTTTCTTTTTTTTCCCCCTCAAATCTGCGGGGTGCACTTGATGTAGAGATCGACTGTCAAAGACAAGGATGCCAACCACAGACGCACGAGCGTCACTTTCTTTTCAAATATTGTATGGCAGTGCTAATAGTGGCAATGCCTGAGAACTTTTTTAAAAAAACGTGCAAGTCGGGGTCGGACTACAGGAGTATGCTGGCTGCAACAACCACAGTGTTCATCTGTTTTGTGCTGCAAAGCAGTGGCGCCTGGGCCGTGACTGCAGCATGCTGGGATGAAAGGCAACCAGAAGCGGAGGGAAACAGCAGCTGCATCTGTAAGTTTGTTGTTGTTGTTGTTTTTCCCCCCTGAGTCCAGGACAAATAGTCCCTCATATATTATCAATGTGTCAATGTTTTAAGTTAAAATGTACTGTTCAGATTTTAATATATTTTTTAAAAAGACATCCGGATTATGGATACACGTTGTTGGCCATGACATATTCCCAAATCTACAGGACAACTGGAATTTCTTCCTTAAATCTCTTAAAATGAAAGCATATCACCCACAAAAGCCCGACCTGTAAGCTGCTCTGTGCTTATGTAGGCGCGAAGGACAGCCCACACGAAGATATTTTTGACGTTCTATTTTATTTTTACACAAACCAGTTTTCCTAGATGTAGAAAAACAGGTGTTAAGCTACCCCTACTTGGGTTGTCGCTGATGAAACATTTGTGTGAGTAAAAGACTTAAAATAAAAATGGGAATAGAAATGGATTGATGCCGTTTGTAGTTGAGATCGTGCTGCACCAGAAGAATCCCAGGAATATGATGCCACGCCCTCAAAGAAGCATCGGAAAGATGGGCAGAGATGTGGCCTGGGATTTAAAAACATCTGATTATAAGTGCGTGTGGCAGCATTAGAAATTATACAAACGGTATTAGATATTATTTCTAAGGAAATTTAGAAAGAAAGTATAACCCTGTGTCAAAGGAAATCAATTATTGTGAATTTTCTATTAAACCTGAGCTGCTCTACTCATTAGTTTCATAGGAAAATACTGACGATAAACTGGAGTTACAGGTTAAAAATCATGCTGACCACAATGTGAACTTGTCAAATAATGATTCATCCAGCTGTCTCCTAGCAACCCAGCAGCTGCCTTCTGTGTGTCATATATTTCATTATGTTGTTTGTCTGGCGTTTCCTATTGCTTCCTTCATTCCATGGACTCAACAGCAGTATCCGTGGATGCACATGATCAGAGTATATTCCAACAATACCGATTCAGGCAACAATAATTTTGTTGCCTGGTTTAAAGAGGATTCATGACCAACATTTTTAAACATGCTCCCGTTTGTCAGGACATTAGTCAATTCAGCAATATAAATCTGTATCCAGCAGCAGCAAATTTAATTCCCAGAATTCCAATGGAACTTTATTAGGTGAAAAGATGATTTTCCTGTGTAAATGACAAGCTTTCAATGTTGGAAGACTCATTGAAGTGTGTAATTTCCTATTTTTTCAACACAGCCACGCAGCCCTTCTTTATATTTGGCTACGGTAAAGCCATTCATCGGATGGGTCTTGATGGGAAGAACCAGAGGAGGCTTGTGGCTGGTGTGGGAAGATCGATTTTCCTCGACTTTCATTTCAGAGACGATACAATTTACTGGGCGGACAAACAGACTGGGGTCATTTACAAAGCAGCAGTGAGAGACGCACAAAGACAGGTGATTAATCAGTCCAACACTATTTTAAAGTGCCTTTCGAAATGAGGAACTTTTTCTTTTTAATGGATTCGATTAAGTGGCCTGTAACTGGATTATCAGCATGCTCATTAACCATCTTTCTGTTCCAGAAACTTTTTTCTGACAAACATATTTCGGGCCTTGCAGTGGACTGGATTCGGAACAGCATATTCTGGACGAGTAAAGCCAAGGGAAAGATTAAGAAAATTGATATAAATGGAAAAAATGAAGTGACTCTAGTGAGACATCTGACCCAGCCTTGTGCAATTACTGTTGACCCCATTGACAGGTAGAGTATTCGTTTCTGCTTTGATATATGCCATGAGTGCATTATGGGTAAATGCTATAAATCAAAATAAAAAGTCTTATCTGCAAGGATGGCAATAACAAAATGTGCTGGACCATGTTGTAAATAGCAGAAATAGGATAATGTGGAATACTCCACTCCAAAAGCCTTTTATGAGGATGAAACCTAATCTGCAGGTTCCTTTTTTGGCTGGCTGGCGAGACTGCCCCGAGCATCCAGCGAGCTTATGTGACGGGTCAGAAGAAAAGCACGCTCATTAAAATGACTCAACAAGCAAAAGCGCTGAGCATTGACCGTCAGGAGAAGAGACTCTACTGGGTGCAGCTGGGACTGCCGGGGAAAAGCGCCGTTGCCTCCTGTGACTACAATGGGAACGGCCGGCACATTTTAGACGTCCCACTCGAGTGATTATTTTGCTGCATCGTTATTCCCCCCATTTGCAGTTTCCTCTACTAAACAAATTGCTTTCGTCCGTTTCCACAGTGTTCGCTCAGGGATATCAGTTTTTCTGCAGCATATATTCTACACTGATGACACATTTGGGGTTATAAAGCGAGTAAACAAGCAGACTGGAGAGGAGACGCTGAAGGTTAACATAAAACCAATGGCAAAAGCCCCAGTGGACATCAAGGTGGTGCATCATCTCAACCAGCCAATGGCAGACTCATCGGCTCCAGGTTGCACCTCCAGTTTTTAAATTAGCGTTTACACTAAAATAAAACATTCTGAAAGAGCACCAACAACTATTTCCAAACAGGTTGTGATATCCTGAGTGGGAACTGTGTGAGCGTGTGTTCCACTGAGCGTGGAACGTGTCGGTGCACTGAAGGCTTTGCTCTCACTAAGCAAGGCACCCACTGTGAAGGTTAGCACCCGCTGTAACTTTAAAATCTAGAAAAACCATGAAAATGCGCATAACGGTATCTAAAACCCACGTGCACGCATGTGTGTCTCCCGCAGATGTGAACGAATGTGCCCTCTGGAACCACGGATGCTCTCTCGGCTGTGAAAACATCCCTGGGTCTTATTTCTGTACCTGCCCAAAAGGTTACGCTCTACTTCCAGACAGGAAGACATGTCAAGGTATATTTATAATCAATGTCTAACAAAAAAAAGCAACTTTATTTTTGTATGATGCTGTGAGGAGAATCTCATGTAAAAGCACCAGCACTTGCACAATGGTTTGGTGTGTATACTTGGCACTCTGGCACTTTGAAAGGAGGTGTTTGCCCAGCAGATGCCATGACCCTGTGAATGCTAATAAAAAAGCCGGGTCACAAGGCTCTCTGGACCAGACTATGAGAGCAGCCAATTGTGTGTTAGGTGACATGGGTCAGTACACTCTGTCACTGGTCCTTTACTGCAAATAGAGGAGTTGTGGAAGGTACACAAGATAAGTGCTCGATCAACAAATTGTATATAATTAACTTCTTTTCTGCAAATAAAAGCCAAAGACGATGATAAACAGATGTGGGACATCCTAAGTATTCCAGTGTGCTTGTGTTTAGCATTCCAGCTATAATGCAGGTTTGTTGTCTGCAAGTATAACAAAAGATACTTTATATCAAGAACAAATATGTCAGAAGATCCAATATTTTGGCACAAACGTGCACAATGTTATATATAAGATATAGTTTGTGATTTAACGAACAATATGCAATGGGATTAAATCCACTTTTGGAATGGGAATGACATTTTAATGTCAAAGCAGGAAATTGGTGGGCTGATTAATGATTCCTGTGTTCACTGTTGAAGCTTCTGCCACCACACAAACGACCTGAAAACATGAACTTCTTTTCGAACCCAACAGCTCTGAAGTTAAAGTGACGGTGAAACTGGCTCGGAAACACAATGAGATTAGATGACGAGGTGACATTTGCAACAGGGAACATAACTGGTCAGCAGCTTTGTCCGACTAAGCTGTTTAGCAGACAAACGTTGCCAAGGAGCAAAAAACAAGGAAGAGGAAGGCTGGATAATGGAAAAGAGAGACAATGGATACAGGAATAAAGGAAAAAGAGAAAGAAAACATTACTATTTATGCTTTCTACCGTTTACCAACTGCTGAGGAAACACCAGCCCTTCAAGCAGAGCGCCCCTGCGTTGGCCTTTGACTGCATTAATCACATTTTCACCTATTTTGATAGGGCTAAGGAAGGCTTCAAGAGGGGATTGTGCCAGAGAAGCAACTAAGAAGCTTGTTGTCCATCTGGCTGTGTTACAATCTACAACATCTGACCCCAGAATAACCTGCGAAATTCATGGGAACCCACTGATTCCTTTTAAGCTCCATCTTACCTACATACCTCACCCTGCCTTATGTTGAAGGGTCTATAATAACACTATTTACTTTTTTTCCAAATTCTGTATTGAGATTTTACTGATTAATCATCTTGATGACAGTTAACAGCCACTAACTGCACATATTCATGTTTTTTGGAACATGCAGTGATCGTGCCATGTGAAACTAACATCAAGTGTGGCCATGGCTGCCTCCAGACAGATGAGGGCGCTGTATGCGTTTGCCCTGAGGGATCTTTACTACAAGAGGACGGACATGTCTGTACAGGTATAGACGGTTTATACCATTCTGACACTATAGGTATTCTGAGTTAGACGACACTGGCAGTGTGTGTGGCATTATTTTTGAAAAGTAAGTTTATTCTGCAGGATGTACAGCACCAGACAGAGGGGGCTGCAGTCAGCTCTGCACCTCTGTTACGCCGAATGGGTGGCAGTGCGGCTGTCTGCCAGGCTATGGGCTGCACCACGATGGGAAGCGTTGCATTGCTGCTGGTGAGTTCTATTAACAGCAGATGGACAGATGTGATCCCGATAGATACACACTCCGATTATTCTATATACTTACAGCCTTTTACATTGTGCAGTTCTTATTACAATGCATACTGAAGTGTTATATTCTATGTTTATCAGGGCCTCCATCATTTCTTGTTGTTGCAAATCTTGTGGATGTGCGACAAATTAATCCTGATGGATCTGGGGATCAAATTCTTGTGGAAGAAACGAACGGAGCCATTATTGCTTTGGACTACGACCCTGTTGAGAACAAGGTGATATAAGTCTCCTTCCAACTCGATCGTGGCCTTCTAATCTTAATAAAAAACTTAGCTTATGTAACTATTAAGGGGCTACCAAAGGTTACATAGTTACGCAACTCACTTTCGGGGTTTTCTAGATACCTACTGACATCTAGTGGTCAGATATTGACATGACGTCTGTAGGGATCACCAATTCAAAAGACATTGAAAATATTTTTATTGGAATAGGAAAGTGGTCAAAGCTGTCCAGAAGTCTTGTTTTTGATGTTTTCTGGCTGGTCCATTTTTGTTTATCTGTATATTCAGTAATGAAGATACATCTTCACATAGTGTCTGTGTGGAATTTGAAGGTGTACTTCGCCAGCACGAGCCAGAAAACTATTGAACGCATTGATTTTGATGGTGGGTCCAGAGAAGTTCTCGTCTCTGATGTTTTGGACTCTCCAGAGGGATTAGCCATCGACTGGGTCCATCGCAAGATGTACTGGACGGATAAAAGGTTCGTGGTGTTTTAGGAGAATCAATGACGATGTTCTTGAAATATTTGCGCGTTGGAATGCACTTGATTTCAGACCACGTTCTGTTGATTTTGCTTTGACGTCTAATCATAACCTGGCCTAAAACCAGAAATAAACACATTTTCCCATAAGCATTTGTTGCAACCTGCCAGAATCGATACACTTGTAGTTTGTTCTTTGTCCCCCAGCCGGGCAACTGTTGCCTGCAGTACCTTAGTTGGATTGAACAGACAAACCATTGTAAGTGAGAGACTGGAGAAACCTCGAGGAATTGCAGTTCATCCATCAGAAAAGTGAGTGTGGCTGCAGGTGAAGGCACTATTGTTGGCCTCAATATAAACAGTGGCATGTCTCATACGTTCTAAACTAATTAATGTTAATTGGTGCATCGTTTATTTGCCATCTAACATATTGGAGGGGTGTTTCTTACAAAACTCTTTTTTTTATTTTGAGGAAGTTGTTCTGGACTGATACTGGTGCTCAGCCTGTGGTGGAAAGTGCCTCTTTGGAGGGGAAAAGCCGTGTCGTCATTGCCAGCACTGACCTGGTGTCGCCGAGTGGGCTGACCATTGATTTCACGGAGGATCGTCTCTTCTGGTGTGACCTGAGGCGGGGGGTTGTGGAGACGGCTGCCCTGGATGGTTCGCATAGACAGGTCCTGTTAGACAACCAAGTAGGTGAGGTTTGTGTGAGACAAGGGTACAAGTTTAAAAAAAACAGCTCAAATCTTATGCATTGGTATCTTATAGATAAGTCTTGGGGTTAATTAAGTATGTTGAAATGAGCTGAAATCTGGTATTCTTATACTGTATATTATTCTTCCAGGTCGACCCTTTGACCTTGCGGTATTTGAGGACAGATTGTGGATATCCGACCAGGAGCACCAGCAGCTGAGGAGTGTGCACAAGAGGACCGGGAAGAATCTCCAAAATATCCACGGACTGCTGCAGCCAGCTTCCATTGTGGTGGTTCACCCCCTCACCAGACCAGGTACCATGGCACACGCTTGGAAGTATTTCTTTTAAATGCTAACAAATGAATGAATGAATCCAAAAAATCTTTATTTGAATAATTTTTTGCTGTGAAGATCAGAAGCAGCGGAGCCCATTTAATCTTCCTAGCGTCGTTACTCCTACAGGGGCAGACGTTTGCCTTCACATGAACGGAGGTTGCAGCCAGATTTGCGAACACAAACTGGGATTTGCCCACTGCTCCTGTCTGCCAAGCTACACCCTAGCAACCGATGGGAAAAGCTGCTTGCCTGATTCTGGAAGTACTGAATCCACCCATTTATCATCTCCCAAAAACAAAGTGGGCGATGAAAATACATCCCAGACAACTCCAGGTTTCTCCACTCATACAATCGAGACTAATTTAGACTTAAACAATGAAAAACGCCTTTCCACAGACAAGATGGTCTCAGGTAAGGCATTTTCTCCTGAGCTGGATGTTATCCTAACTCAGAGGAGTGACTGCATTTTTGTTCATTCTCTGCCAGACCAGCATGACTGTGACTCACTTGGCTGCGATGTGAATGCACAATGCCTGCTGAATGGTGGTAGTCCAGGCTGTTCATGTGTGGAGGGGTTCACAGGTGATGGGCTGTTATGCGTGGGTGAGGAATTCTGTTGTATATCCTTCAAAACTTATCTGAGTCAGCAGTTTACAAAGACACCATATGGTACAAATGAACAAAGCTCCTACTGTGCTAATGCTTGGTACTGATTCTTAAAATAATCCAAGAGTCGGAGGCCAGTTCGCCACAACTGCCCACCAGTACCTCCGCAGATGTCAGCACAGAGAACCACAGCAGCGACTCAGAGAGCTGCCCCTCCACCCACGACAACTACTGCCTTTACGAGGGCGTCTGCTTCTATTTCCCCGAAGTGGATTCTTATGCTTGCAAGTAATGAACATTTATACTGAACTAAGCTGAGCCTTTGTTAAAAATCAGAAAAAAAAACAAAAACAGTATATAGCTTACATGCAGCCCAAACCGTGATTTTTCTGCATTCCTGTATGAAGGGCAGACATGTATGTTATTACAGTTCTCCAACAGTAGGTGTCGCTAGAGTTCCACCATGAAAGCCTCTGGCTGCACACTAACTGGTAATACTGCACATTTCAGACGCAGACTTAATTGGGCATGTTTAATGACGTTATGGTTATGTCACTTTTGCTTATTTAATATATTCAAGATAGAAACCAATCAAAATATATCACAAAAACTGTTAAGATAACCCATCATTTAATGTGTGATCAATATTTGATCCACAGGCTGCACCATGTAAGACTCTTACATGATCCCACAGATGCTAAACTTTAAAAATATGGATTTTTCTTTTCCTAAAATACAGGAATAATAAATGATAATATGGTGCAACTGTACAACTGAATAGATAAGTTAAACCCTGTGATATTGCTGTACCTGTTGCAGTTGTGTAGCGGGCTATATTGGAGAGCGTTGTCAGTTCAGCGACCTCGAGTGGTGGGACCTCCAGCAGGCGGAGGAAGAGAAGAAGAAAAACGTGCTGATTGGGGCCTGTGTGGTGGTCCTGGTGTCCCTCCTTTCCATCGCTGCATGCGTCACCTTATGCTACAGGTGAGACAACACAAAGGAAAATAATATGAGGACCAGGTCTTAAAAGGCTCAGTTACATATAAATTATCATACTCGTGCGTCTTTTGACATACAATAAGCTTGCTTTGACCCCCAAATCAAACCAAGCTTAGTATCATTTAGACTTTTGCATCTTCCTAACATGAGCAGCCACCATTGACCATTTCACCATGTCTATCAACCTCAGGGAGCCCGAGCTGTGTAATGTAGGTATCTCAGCATGACAGCTGAGAGTTTGGGCGGAGGTCAAACGTGGAACGAATGGCAGCATGCGCCCCCAGTTAGCCGAGACAGGCATACATAAGGTGTATAGTTCCACCCATCCTCCCTTTTATTTCCAGCCGAGCTCTCTCTAAGTGGCTGATTTGTTTTATGGTTGTCTCAGTGGCTTAGGGACACGGCTGTTGTCATTCTCTACTGTTTTGCCTGACAAAACACTCACCTCCCCCTTCCACCTACTACATCCTAATATTTGGAGTCCCCCCGTGGAAGTGGCACGCTTTCAATTACATGCTTGGTTTAGCTTGTTCTACACCAATTACACATAAAAATAGGTCATTTCTCAGCTACTAAATGGAGCTGCTGAGGTATAACCCCAAAGGAAACGCTACATGGCCACCAATAGCTCTGCTTCAAATTGCCTTTTGCACTTGGGTGCAAGTGCGCTCGCGGTGTATTTTTTTGATATTGGTGTTTCTGCAGCCCCCAGTGTCATGCAGCCTACAGCACTGTGAGCAAACCAGACAACCACCCTTAAACATGCAAACACCAACCAGGCATACACGGGCCTTTTTCACTCAAATGGTCAAACCGTTGTTCAGAGGAACAGATTAATCAGTCATTTTCCATCTGTGCCGAGTAACCGTCTTTGATGTCATGGCCCTTCACACAGAACTAAGATCATCTTTGGTAAACACCCGCCAGTGGACGACGTGAGCGAGAGCAGTGTGACGGATGAAACCATGTCGGTTGCGTCCAGCGTGCCTCGGGTAAGACCAATCGACCCGTCAAAACAGCTCAAGTGCAGCAGCTTAAGTTCTGCAGATTGGGATTTAATAGAATGAAATAATAGAGTCATAGGCCCCAATTTCTGCACTGCCACTCAAATACAGATGCAAAAAAAACTTAAGAAAGTAGCAGAGGCCAAGACAAGATTATTTAGGACACGGCCAGCAGATTAAACAAGAAAAACATAATAGGCAGCACTGTCAGAGTACAAATTTAAAATGTATAAATACCAATCAAACATTCTTAGGAGGACTTTTATCACAACAAGACAATAAAGGAGTTGGAAAAAATACAAAAGTAATATGTCTGAATGATCAAATCTACAGTTCTACACACTGGTAGACAGTGACGTTGAAGGGAGGACAAGCCCTGCTGTGAGCCGCCCCAGGAGAGCCATTTATCCCTCCTGCTCCTCAGAAACAGGTACAAAGAGCTGACCACCACCACACCCTCATTGGAATTATCCTTAAATACAAAAAGGTATAATGGCCTGCAAATGTACAGTAGTACACACATTCACCATTTTGATCCTGAAGTGAGCAGAACTAATACTATAGTTGTTGTAGTAATAAAACAAACCTTTTTAAATCTGATAGAATCATTACATCTGTATAATCCGCCCCCACAGGTGACCTCCCCCTGTCTGAAGACTCAGATGTGTCCAAACCCATCAGAGGGTTTGAAGGCACCGCGGCATCGGCTGCCGTCCTAGATGACGTCACCTCGGGTGTCCACCGCTCGTGTCCGTCCCTGCAACACTCGTGTACTTTTACCTCATTCAGACCAGCAATTATCTCCATAGCAACCAGTTCGGACTGCCAAGAGACCAGAGAGGGTGACAAAGCCGGACCTTTATCCTTACAAGAAGCTCCAAGTGGAACTAACAAGGAGCCTCATACATGATCTCATACCTTCACCTGTCCAAGCAGGGACACTCAAGGTCAGCTCAAGGTTGTGTAAATACTGCTGAATAATGATCCCGGCTAAGCAAAAAAGAACAGGTGACACCCAGACTCTCAATCTAGATAACGATACTAGATAACGTTTGTTTTAAAAAAATTATTCATTACAAATTAGTATTAATTGAGCCCAACATAAACTTAATTGAGCTTTAAAGTTCTCTTGAACTTTGCAGACTTTAATAGGTTAGTCTGGTTTTTGGATTTTGAATGAATCCATTAAATCGGTTTAATTAGGTGTCACCAGGTCTGAGGCTTTTTTTGTTTGTTTGTTTTATATACCAGTCCTGGCTGTTTATTTCTCATATGCTCACCAACATTCATCTGTTTTGATTTGTGAAATCGTAAAATCTGATTTGTTCATTAATTGGATTATATATTTTTCACATTTTTCTAATACCATATTAAAATAAAAACCAGCCACCTATGTTCACCTATAACTAATGAAATTAGTAATTAAAAACACAGTCTCATCCAGTGAACTAACCAGTATGATATTATCAATTTAAATATATATTTTTATACAACGAACATAGCTTTGCGCTGCTTGATTACGTAATGTTAAAACTAGATTATCGACTGGTTAAACTGGACTATGGTGTGGTAAGGGAATGGATCTTTTTGAGGATGTTACACTAACTTTTTATTTTTTTATTTTATTTGCTTTGAACCAGAAAACCACTTGTTACTAGATCCATTTCAAACATAGAACAGCAGAGCTGATTATAATAAATAAAACCTTTACAAAACGTGAAGCTCCTTTTTTAAACATTAGCAACCATTCAGAGGATTATTTTAGCCACCGATTGCCTTTTTCCCGCCCCCTCCTCCGAGGCGCCGCTCCAGAGCTCCTGTCCTTCCTTCAGGGGTGATGCATTTCTATCCTCCACCAAATCTAACGCTCTACTGGTGTCGCTACCAGTGCTGCCACTCACCGCCGCATCCCCTCTCCATCTGTCACTTTCTATTTCTGTCCCCGTCTGTGACTCCGTCTCAAGGTTGACTGCCTCTTTGTTTCGAGGCACTGGCACAAAACAAAGCACTTTAACTCAAAAACCATCAGGGGCCACATCGATATTGATTTTCCTGGCAATGCACAGTTATCTATATATTGGCCTCTATTAGGGCTAACAGACAGGTGAGCGCGCCGCCCTAAACAGCAGCAGCTCGGCCTTCAGCTAAAGATGAAATTGGGCCCTGTGTCAATTTCTCTTAGATTACTCTTGATTTGGGGTAACAGGGGCCAATAGAGTCACTGACACAGTAAATAACAATGGGCCCCAAAGGTCATTTGGGATCACCTTTGGAGGCGAGATTGTTTTGGACGTTATTCTGAAAAATACACAGTTCATTAAGTTGCAGACCTACTATACAGATACTTGCTATTCATCTGCATTGTGGATAATAATTAGGGCTTTTAGAAGATTTGGATTAACCAGCTGCCGCTTGCTGTAGATTCTGTAATGTTTGGTTCGTATGCTCTCTGCAGAGTTTATTTGTTAATGTTTCGAGGACAATAAATCTCACTTTTTAATATTTCTGTATGACTGATGTGGATCAAGTGATTTGAGAACCCAGATTTACAGGTCTCTGCTGATTTGCTAAGTGGTGTGTGAAGCTTTGATAATAACAATAATCTCTGTTGGCTAATTTTGCACTTTCTCTGCCAGATGGCTAGCTTTCTTCTATCACCCATGTCTCAATCTCAGCCTCAGAGAACAGCTGATGAGGGCTAAAGGGGGAATTAGTTACCCACTCAAAGGCTTTGCTCTGATCCTTCGGTCAGTATTCGGTCCCCCAGCTCATGAGAAGGACAAAGTAACACGAGTTGACGAGGATTCGGGAAGATCAAAAGAAGAAGGGGGAGGCATCTGATGCATGCACGGGGCACATGACCCAAAATGCACCAGGAGAAAAGTCCCAAGCTTCCACGAATGCTCGTCTCCCCAGAACTAGTTGAAGGTGACTTTTTACATCGACTGATATACTTTTCTTTACAACAGAGCCGACTCCCAGATGTTGGGCATCAACAAAATGGAATAATTTAATAATGTGACGAGAGAGTAAAACTATGAATTTTTGAGTGATGTTCCACAGGGGTCCAGCCAGGTTCTGCGTCCTAAAAATTCAAATTTAATTCCATTTTAATTTGACATTCTGTTCATATCAAAGGAACAACAAAAGGAGAAGGCCTCTTTCTAAGTTCAGAATCTATAAATATGCACATTTAAAAAAAAAAAAGTCAGCAGATAAAAGGTAATGTAAATCCAGTGTTGAGATTTTAAAAGGAGTATTAAATAGCTGGACTAGTGGAGGAGCATCTTCTGCTGCGGTTTTGCTCAGGAATACGTCCTCAACAGAGGGAAAGGACCCTCTCGACCATTTCTGTCGATCTTATTACCCTCTGCACGGCCTTTTTATCCATGGTGCTGCAGCTGGTAGCGTTGGCATGAATCAGCATGATCTCTACAGAACGAGGTGAGGAACCCATGGGAAAGGAGGCCCGTTTGAGTTTCCTCAGGAAGTTCATTCTCTGCTGGGTGTTCTTTGACCAGAAAAGATGGCGAAAGACCTGCGCTCCCAGGAACTTGATGTTTGACGCATTCCGCTGCATGATGGTTGATGTAGGCGGATGGTGTGCACCAGGTTGTCTCTGCGCCAGCTCTCAAACAGATTGACCTCCTCCCTGTTCCTGCTTTCACCATTCGTTCCTGTGAACGAGGCGACGCTGCGCTCATTGAGATGGGGTGTGAAATATTTTCCCTAACGTGGACTGACTGTGGCCTCGGTGTCAGGAAGTCTAGTATCCAGTGACAGATGGTGGGGTTTAGGCCCAGGAGAAAACGTTTCCATCAGTCTTTGCAGCATAATCTTATTAAACACAAGTTGAAGACAAATACAGGATTCTGGCATAGGTGTTTCTCTGTTCCAGGTGGGCGAGTAACATACGCTGGGTGGATACGCGCATCCTCTATTGAGCAGTTTGAGGGCCAGGCTATAGGCACCCTCTGTGGATCCCTGTGGTGCAGGTAGACAATTGCTTTCACAAAGAAAACTGAGCTCCCAGTTGAAAGCAGGCGTCTACCCAACGTATGCCTCAATCATTTTTCACTCATTTGTTACTGATGTCATTTTCCTTTCTTCCAGCAGATGGCGACAGTGTACAAGGGAAAAAAAACAGGATTTCAAAAAAGCTTCCGCGCTTTAGTTAAAAGTCAAAGTCATCCTAATAGACGTTTCAGTTTACTCACACGCACCTATAAATTACAGAATAGAAACTAAACTGACACGCCCGATGGCGCAGATTTATCAACACTTGGGTTAAATATCGGGACTCTATATAAAAATACATAACTTCTACCTTCTACTGATCATATTCAAGTACACGCGTCTGTTATAATCTCAGATTACTTGTTAAATTACTTTTGTGGTAAAACAAGACGATTAAACGACAGTTTTGACGATAAAGGTTTAGCCGTAATGTTGGTTTATAAAATCCATTGTCTAAATTGTCTTTTGCGTTTGTTGGAGTCGTTTATTTGTCTTGAAGTTATTTTAAACTGCTCCTCTTTGTTTGTGGTTCTGCAGAATCAGCAGCTAATTGCTTCGAGGTGGAATCAATTTTACTGTTTGTCCAAATGTGTTGAATAAAACTTACCAGATTTGGAGATATCGCTCTGAAGATGTTTCAAAATCCGGGTTGCCAACAAATATCCGCGTTGCACTCTCCTCTCAAATGGAAATCCACGCGAATTGAAGACAAAACTAATTGACGCTAATGAGAGACGGACGGTGGTCGGACTATTCATTCATTCATGCATTCATTCGTCCATAATTTGATGCAAAATGAAGACTTCTCAATGGAAACTACTATATTTAAACAGTCTGCACCTCTGGGTAGAATGTGGGGTTTGTGTCGCTGAGGCCAGTCCAGTCCTACAGGTGCCAGGTTTTCCATCCTACCACGTGGTAGGACGGAAAACCCTGCTGGATTCTGGACGGGATTCCCCACAGTAAAGGAAAGATTTCTTTAAAAAGTAGGATTTCTTGATACGTTGTGAATTAATACTACTGGATTGGGGATTTATAAAACACCAAATGGACATGTTCTTTAAAAAAGGTTAATTGTTGTTCATTTTACCTCATCATAGGCTTTCTTATGGAAAAAAAATCCACAACATAATACAATAAATTAATGAAATTATTGCTGTCCAAGTCAGATGAATGGTTGTGTTCATTCTATAGTCGTATTACAAATATCTATACCTCTCCTTTGATTCACTAATAACACATCAAAAGGGTACAGCTCATATTTTTAATTAAAATTTCAGTTTCAGTCACTATTTGTGTGTAGTGTATTTTCCCATCACCTCAACTCAATAATAATCTGCCAATGTCCGTTTAAAAGTAATCAGATAGTCAATTATTGAATTTAATGCCCAAGTTAACCTACAGTATAGGAAGAGGTTTAAATGTAAAGCTATAGGATAGTTTATTGCTTTAGCCAGTGTAAAATCAAGTCACATATTATTTAGAGATCTTCTCACAGCACATTTTGTGCATTTATTTATTTATTCATTTATTTCCAAAAATGACAACTTGAAAAGGAAGCCTTGAAAAGGTGAAGAGCTCATAGCCGGCAAATATTTCCAAATACTGATGTATAACTCATAACCACAATTGACATGTGAGCAATATGGTTTACTGGTTTAAGCCTGTGGGTCTGTTCAGTGCTCATCCTTTGGTAGTCCTTCCACAAACTACCGCGTTCACTTTTTAACTGCTTTGCAGTCCCTGAAATGGCTTTGAAGCACCAAGCAGAAATATGCACAATGCCTATAGAAAAAAAAATAAAAATAAAAACAGCAGGCAAGTCTTGTTTTTGCACTCATTAAGTTTTTCAGCAACAACTGGTTTTGACATGAACAGTGCAAATGCACAATAGCACAACAGACACCATTAAGGATACGCACTAGTTTTTGAAATTCAACATAGCAGATTTTCAACAATTTGCATGTTTCATTTCTTCTTTTTTTTTCCTCTTTTGCTAAACATAAATATGTATGCCGTCCAACAACTCATCAGTGTCCAGCGAACAAGTTTTCATTAACGGTGGGGGGCGCTGAAAAGAGAAGCATCGGGAAATCTAACCTTGTTCATTTATCCAAACTGGTTTGAAACGTCTTTAAGGTCAACACAAGTGATGAAGCAGGCTGCCGCAGCATTACTCCCGTCATGGCCATCAGCTGTGTGTTCTTCATAATCATCAGTTCAAGCAGCTGTACTGGATTTTTTTTTAGTTTTCTTTTTAAAAACTGACTGAAAAATGCCATCTGGGTGAATTTTATCCACAGCGTGGGTGCGTGTCGATGTAACCATTTTTGCTTCCTCTTGATATGCATATTAGTATTCAGAGATAACATAAAACCTGAGAAACATATGTTAACGCACAGACAACACGTTGCAGTTCACCCCGCCAACCACTAGGCGGCGGCTTCACACGCTCAACCAGTGTTTTCAAACTTGTTCTTCTAACAGGTTAAAACAAACGTCACACTGACAACAGACAGGAGAGATAACATACTCAGATGGCTTAAATTAATCAGCAGAGGTCCATCTTCATATGTACATTTTTTTCTCTGTCAAGTAAACATATGCTTGTGGCAGAGTAAAGGTTTTAATCTGGCGATTATGTCCTTTTTTTAAATTTGGTTTTTAAAATTGTTTTCAATTCAAAACTGGGTTGTTGTTTTAATTTGCACGCGCTTCACCTTGTGCCGGCCTCTCATGGCGGTGATGCTTCTTTTGCATTCTTTACCAGAAACATGACCTCATGCGAGGCATTTGAAATCTGCACATTAATGCTCAAATGCAAACACCAATCATCTTCTGACCTTTCCACTATCGCACCCTCAACCCTTAATCATCACACCACCAGCGAAACTTGTGTCTTTCCACCATTTCTGTCGCTCTCACCCTCCCCGAACAGATTTAGTCAAGTCATTGGTCCCTGCCTTTCGACTCCCTTTTTCTTCATCGCCTCCCTTTCTCCCATACTCTCGCCACACCTGTTTACTTGATCTTCTTGTCGACTGTTGCAGCCGACAACTTGGACTTGCTTAAGTAGGCCTCAATGAAGAACTGGACAAAGAGCACAAAGTAGCTGAGGTACATGAGGGAGGACCACACAATGTTCTGCATGTGCGATGGACACTCCTGACCCTGCTGCATCCAGGAGTACACCAGGTAGTTGACCACGCAGCCCATAATCATCTGGGTGATCTGCGTCAGGGTGATGAACATCGCAAACTTGCGCGACAGCTTGAAGCCCGCTGCTCGCAAGGCGTAGTAAGAGTACATGACGGCGTGCACCAAGTAGTTCATGGTCATGAACCAGCCGCCGCCAGCCACCATGTCTTTGTAGGAGTACCAGGAGTAGAGCAGCACGGTGATGTGGTGGTACCAGTGGAGGAAGATGAGCTTCTGCTTCCTCAGGACGATGAAGAGAGTGTCACCTGTGAGCATGACAGGATCGATCAAGAGATTATAAAGGTGGGGGAAGAAGGGAGGGAGAAGAAAACATGAAATAAACTAGGTGACGACAGCAGCTACGCTAAGCACATGACAACCAGTATGACATCTGGCATATTATGGTCTGGAATAAAATTACTAAAAGTCTTGACTTACCCAGTTCTGGTGCTTTACTAAGTACGAAGGCATATGCCCAGAACTTGCTGACAGGCCCGTTGTAAAAACTCTGGTCACATACAGACTGTTTCAGCCCTTTAGTCATCAGGATGTAAGTCATGTAGCTCCCAGTACGGATGGCACCAAAGATACTGGAAGGACACAGCGACATAAGGTGCTTTTTTTGTTTCAAGGATTTCAAGCACCCCGAGAATAGCAGTTTATCTAGGTTTTCCTCCGCTTAATTTTGCCTTTTGGACCACGGAGAATTGCTGGAAGGTTTATGGGAAAGTTCTGCTCTCTCACCTGAATACAGCGAGCGTGAGGGACCAGAGCACCAGCGGCTTCCTTAGCTCAAACTTCTCCCTTTGCTTCATGACATGGCGCCCTCCGAGGATAAAGGCCACGTAGAGCGCAGCGAAGAGGAAGGACTTCTTCCTGGAGACACAATAAATCAAAGACATTCTGACAACAGTCTGAATATCAATGAATATGGTATTTCCTGATCAATGAAGCTACACGCCGACTCTTTAAATGCCTTTGAAAGCCAGTTTTTTATTCTACAGCATGTTATATGGACAGGAGACTGGATTTCCTGGCCAGTTTGCCTGCAGATTGAGGAGGCCTCCGTCACAAATGCACCTGTTCATCTCTGGAGCGGAGCGGAGCAGCAATCTGCTTCTGGGACAGACCTCACCCACACCACGATGCTGTCACTGCTAATACAAACACTCAGCAAAATGGCAGCCACTGAACAGTCCCAAGTGCGTCTGGTGGAAGGCTGCAGTGTGTGGTCACTCCCTCCACCCCCACCCCCCCTTCGGTGGAGGCTCAAGTCTGGTCCATGTAGTTAAAACGTTAGACCCGATGCTTGTGCAAAAATCCCACACACTAAACTGTTTATTTTTCTTAACTTCATTATCTAATCTGATTTCATAAACGATGCCTAACGAATGAGAAACACCTGAAGCAATTCCATCTGGCCCAGCCTGAATGTTCCCAGTCCTCAACACAATTCCAAAGCGGTATACTGATAGACTGGAACCAGCCAGATTTTGTGGCATTCTGCCTAAAACTGGAGCTTTACGTGCCAAAATGTAATGTCTGGGCTATTGGACGGAGCCCAGAGTCGTTAACAGCATTAACAAAAATAATGAGGACATTAGATCCAGGAAGGCTGACAAATACATGCATGCATGGATGGATGGATGGATGGATGGACGGACGGATGGACGGACAGACTTGCTAGGGGACTTCGCTATTAACTGGCCCAGAGGAATAAAATCAGACTAGTCCTCAGAGGAGAGTGCAGGTGCACAAGGATGAGGCTTTCTGGGACCAGTAGCCCTTGGACTGATGTTGCATAAGTCATGTTGCCCTGTAGTGACATTGTTTGTTATAATGTGCTGATCATTTACAGGGAGAAAAAGCTAGAATAGAAATCAAAGTTGGTTTTGATAAGGTTTAATTGGGCCGGTTACTGGCCATGAAGCGCTGCACAATCTATCCTCAAGACATTGTGAAGGTCAAAATGACTCGGAATGGTCGTAGTACATTTTAATATCATTGAATAACAACTTTATAGTGAACTTCATCGGGTTAAATTGGTAGCTTAACGTAATTGATGGAATTATACACCGGCAATAAATCCAGTGGTGTTTTGCTTCTTGCAAAAAGACTGACAAAATGATGAAGGATACCTCTATAGGATGAAGGACATAACCGTGAGAGCAAAGTCAAAAGGAGGTGCTTTCACAGAATGATAACAGGGTTAGACTGCAGAATGACATCACCGTTTCTCGACCATACAAGTAGGAGGGGAGAACAAAGCAACCCACAATCCACAGAGGCCAACATGCTGCAGAGCCTGGGAGGAACAGAGAGGCACAACAATCTCTGCACTCCCCTTCACTGTGTTGCTGTCCGAGCTTCAAGGTCAAAGGTCAGAGCATCATTGAACGGTCCAGGATGTATACCAAGTCCTATAATTCAACACGCATCTTCAAAAGCCCCTTAGACACGAGGCCAATACATTTCATTTCATTTACTCTCGTATGATTGTATTGCTGGATAGAAGCTCAGCAAAAAAGTAAACGTCAAATGTTGAGAGCCACAACATAAATGGACTACTTCTCAGCACTTGGGATTATCCTACAATATAATTACCGGTACTTGTGTGAAGACACTAAGCAAACGTGAACAGGTTTATTACCTAATCTCCATTTCTGTCATTTAACATCACGTCATTTAAACATTTAACGTAGTTAAAAGATAAGAGTTATTCAAATATGTCAGTGTTATCGGCCGAGCCAAGGACAACGACATTTAGAGGGCAGTTTTAGTATGTGCGAGTCCATTCTGCCCAAGTAAGATGGCCCATTGCAGCCTATTAGAAGATGAATTATCCTGCTGGCAAGGAAGAAAAAGCAACCCAAGGACATGGTCAAGCCATAACTTCATTCAAAGGAAATCTGGAAGATGTCAGGATGAATTCTCATCATCTCTCCACTCAGTGGTGTCGCCTTAGCTTAACTCTGAAGCCTAACGATTAGATTTGTCTAATAGCCTAATAAACCTGCATTATTAATAAGGCAAAGGCAAATAGTTCTATCTATGGGGACCACACTTGTATAGCAATATTATATTATTGACAATAATTTTGTTTGAGATTTCACAAACTTCAGAACTTGTGATAAATATATCTTGTAAAATATCTCTGGTTGATTAAAACTAACAATAAAGATGTTGATGTATTAATGATAAATACCAGATATCCACATAGAAACAAATAGAATTTGGGAAAAGTAAATCCAAATGTCACACAGATTAGCATAAACCCCGGCAGTATGTCTGCATGAGACACTAATAGACGGGTGTGGAGGAGGGGTGACTCTTGCCTAAGTGGGTCAAGGCAGCACAAATGAGAAACTACAATGTCAGATCTCATCATGGATCAGTATGGAGCAGCTCCAGAGTCAGCACCAGCCTCTTGCTTACTATAGAACAAGCTGCTGGAAACCAGCTGTTCTCCTCCCACTGGGGATTCCAGCATGTATCCGAAAGATGTGTGCCGCTTCAAGGATTGCTGAATACAAAGTAGTGGTAAATGGTAGCAGGACACAGGTGTTCAGCTAAGTAAGGCACCTCTGGAACATCTCCCTGTCCCAGTTTGTGCTCTTCCCTTGCACGTCGATGCGCAGTCAACACGACTGAACTAGCACTATACAGGCTAGCGCCCATTCTAGCCCATGTTGTACGCCAGTACGTGACAGCAGGATCCCTCCCCCATTTGCCGTGTTGTGTAAAGCTGGATGACATCCTGCTGAGGAACCCAGGTCCGCATTAGCTGGTCTTTCCTCCCATCAGTCTGCAGTCTTAGGGTGAGTCTGCACACCGGCACACACAATAAGGTCCTGTGTCTATGTAAAGCCCGGCTGGACAGAGTCTGCTGGATTATTAAGGCTAACCTGTTATGGACAGTAAGCCAATAAATAAGACTAAGACCCAACCATAATCTGTCATTCTGGAAGCATCCAGATGTAATCCACCCACAGAGCCACCGGCCAGCCTCATGGTGTGCATTTTGGGATTTCAGCATTCTGGAACTCTCTCTTAAAGGGGATGAAATGGGAAAAGCAATAATTATGTTGATTGCGACAATAAGGCTGTATTACGGCCTCCATTAGTTGGGAAAAAGTAAGAGCACTAAAACATATTCAAGAAAAGCAATTTGAGATAAATAACACACACACAGAGCCAGTTGTGCTGAATGTTTTGTGCACTGGTGGAACTGCCGAAAACCACTTGAGACATACTTGGTTGGAATTTAGAGATTTTATCTTTTGTTTGCATCCAAGCCTTTCCTGGCAGCCTGATGGAAACCGAAAGTGAAATTGGAGCAGAGCCACACCCCAGGCAGACCCCAGAGCCCGGGAAGCCAGCCCACATCCTCATCTCCCGTCTGAGCAGTTGTGAGAGACAGCAGCCAACGGAGCCATCGTGCCATGTGCGGCAGCGGCCAAGAAGGCTCAGCGTCACCCTGCAGTGAGGGGAGAGGTCATAACGCTACCCCCAAACAGAAGACAAGGACAGTTTGGAGATTTAGAAAGTGATAATCACACTATGCTCTAAGGGGGCATACCGCAGCAGAATTAGCAGAGACACATCTTCATTATTAACTGAGGTGAGCTGACCTGAGGTCAGATCTGACTCACACCCCCTCACCCCATCACTTCCAGCTGGATTTCTACCAATGTGACTCCAAAGACTAGCCAGAGGATTTAGAGGACAAATCAAACAATTCATAAAGGGAATTGCATTTCCTTTTTTAATCTCAGTGGGTGACCTAAAACGAGACGATTAAAGCTTTAAAGGCCGTTTTGGGTCAGTGAAGGTGATAAAAGGGCTGTGGTAAGAAATCTCAGGTTTCTCCATTGGGGAAGAGAAGGACAAATCTATAGAAGTCTTTCTTTCTTTCTGTGTATGGACCAGTGAAAGTTAGAGGGATGCATCTCCCAGCCTGACCAGGAACGCAACAATAGCTCCAGCCAATTACCATCAAAGGTTACAGAGATTTACACGTGCGGAGCATGTAGGGTTGCAACGTCTTTCACAACAGAGCAAATAGTCTTTCCAGAACGCTGTACGGACATTAAGAGATCAGGCAAATAAAAATGTAACTGAACATGAACAGGCAGAATACGCAGACGCCTCATTGTTCATTCTCGCTGCATCATTAACAGTCTCAGCGGCACCATTTATTATCAGACCATAGCAGCAGAGCCGCCAGCGATCCATTACTGGTGTCTATTGCCACCCAAAAGGCTCTTAAAAAAATAAGATTAGAAGCTAGCAGCATGCTAATGATGATGGTGTGATTCAGCAAATTCAGACCCAGGGTACCGCCACGAATTTCACCTGAAACCAGAAGCTTTAATAAGGAGAAATATTAATCAGCGAGCGCCCTGACTGACCCTTCACTTACGATAATGATGTTTTCATTGATCCTGCTTTGGACCTTATTCGACATTACATGCACACACCAATCGACAACGCAATTACCGCCAAAGACACACACACACGTGCGCCATTACATGACGAGAGAAATGGCAAAAAGAGCAAATACATCCTCAATACTGAGGAAAGGAAAAATAGATCATCTGAGCTGTAAACTGAAGGACCTGGAATCTTAGCTAATGTCTACATTGACTATAGTGTGTTTTCTATAAAAAGCATATTGTAAATGTTGACTCTGACAGCCCAGTGCCGTCCCTGTGAAGCTCTTCCTCTGTGTATTTGCTTCTCAGTGGAAATTGGGTTTCCTATCGCCGCGGTGTGGTTTTGCCTCCGACAGAGAGGCCCCGGGCATTCGTTTTCTCATTAATTTTACTGGTTCGTCTGGCTTCCTGTCCAGCAGAGCCCTGTTGTGACTGAAGAGCCGTCCTCAAAGACTAAACATGACTCAGGCTTTATGTAAGAGTCGCCGGCGCCTCGTCTGAGGATAAACTGATGCGATGCTGTCCGGCGCCAGCAGTCAAACGGGGAAACCTTTTCTGTAGTTATACTAAAATTGTAACACTAAGCAGCCCAGTGAGCTATTTCTGTCCTGTTCTTAATCTCTGTTCGCTGAAGGATCTGCTGGCCGGAGCCCGTCAGGAGCCCAGTTTAGAAAAGTACCTGGTTTCACCTGTGCTTTGATTCTGGGAGCTCAGGGACCAGGTGTCAGAGGTCACCGGGGGGGCGGACAGCTAAACTGTTGTTACCTGCCTGCCTCACGCTTCTTCACTGCATCGCAAATGGATCTCCATCGTCTCTAAATAAAGAAACATTGAGAGGAGGCCGACATTAAGTTCTTGAGAGGTACCTTAATGTGGTCTAATGAGCCAGCTAAATCGTCTCCTTTACAAAGTTAAAAGGACCTAAAACTGTACTTGTGCCTTAAGGCTAAGGTCATCCAGCCCATGCAGACATGCACGACCACGTACGTCTGCAAAACCACAGCAGGATCGTGCATAAGTGAGAAAAAGATGCCACTTTACATTATTTCAGTCACACTGAGGCTGTTCAACGCACCGCTGGCTTTACCTGGCACAGTCAATAAGCTACTCAGAGGAAAACCACCAACATCTGTGTCTTCAGAGAGTGCACATCTGGATTAGAGTGGATGGACCCAAGACTGTATCTGATGACCTACAATCATAACATTTTAGAGTCAAGGTCATCTTCTCCATCGTACAACAACTTCAGCTTCTTCTCTCCCCGCCAGTTTGCTTTTTTAGTTAAATTCTTATAGAATACAAGATATAATGAAAAGATGGAAGCGACATTTTACTCTCCTTTATCTCGCTAACCTCCAGAAAAGTCCAGTCAAAGCAAGTAAATATGTGTTTATGAAAAGGGGAATCACCTGTACAATGATTTCATTATAAAGTCATAACTGCAGCTGCCGATAAAATATATACGCTCATCACATGTAGTGAACTGGAGCACTCCTGATTCAAAAGGACTGTAATAAAAACTGCTGAAAAAAGAAATGCTACGACTTCCTTGTGACAGTCATGCTGGTTGCTGGTCATCTGGTGGGGTCAGAGACAGACGGGCATTTCTCCCAAATGTCTTGGGGTCAGAACTGCTCTGAGATTCCGCAGGGCGGCGATAAGACCGGGCCTCACCCCAGGCAGCAATGTTACAGTCTGAATTTATGAAGCTCTGTCAGAGGCAGCCGACTACAGGTGATGGTGGGGGAACTTTAGAGGACGTAAATCCTCTCGTAGTGGCACTGATATATAAAAAGGAAATCATGCCGAAAATGATAATCCTGTAAATGTGTCTTTGTACTGTTGCCTCACTGTGTGTATGTTGGCAGATTAACAGAATAGATCTCTGGCATTGCATAAGGGCAATAAAATCCACTTTATCTGTCTGGTTCAGTGAATCAGGGGTCAGGAAGGGCTGAAATTAAGGGAACGGCAAAGTTCACAGGCCACACACAGCTAAACTGTACAGTGTGTTCAGGTATGTGTTCAGCTAAAATGCCCACAGGTTAGTGCCCATTGCTGCAATAAGTCCACAGAGCTGCAGAGAGAATGTGTGGATCTGCAGACCTTCCACGCCAGATGTCTGTTTGCTTTGTTCTCATGCAAAAGTTTTCACACAAAGACAAACTCTTAGTTGGAGATTAAGTGAGTCGGTTCAAATTAGGCTGACGTCTAAAACTCCTCAGAGGCTTTAGTCCACACTCTTTATTCTCCTCTGAGCTACTGACACTTTGCGCTTTTGCTGTCGTTTTCCCCCTTTATTATATATTCCCCTTCCTATTCAGAAGTTCCCAGAATATTAACAAACGGTCCTTCACGTCCCATTTCCTGGTGCTGCCTCCATTAGCCACGTGTGCTAGCCCTGTCTGACATCCTCCGCTACGAGAGGTGCAGACAGGAGCCGTTGGAATCAGCTACGCTGCGATTGGCCGCCGCTCTGTCAGCAGACATCAGAAGATGGACGCCATTGGTCAGTTGTCAGTACCAGGGTGAGGACAGCTCCTACACAGTGCACACATGCTCTGCCTTTCCATCAAAACCACCCCCAAACACACACACACACACACACACACAGAATTTCTAATTGCTCTGATGACGTTTAAATGCTCACTTCCGTACAAAAATATTATTTTAATTCGCCCCAATAGCAGCAGGAAGCCGAATTCCTCCTTCAACTGCATGTTGTTGGTTTGTTTTCTAGAGCTAAAACACCACTGAATGCTTAATGAAGCCTATGCTAACGTTATGCATGACTCATTTTATTTTGCTCGGAACCATCCCTTGCACGAGCTGGCCTGAGCCCAACAACCACCGCCGCCGTCACTTGAATTAGTGGGGTGGCTGGACTGGACCAGAACATGACCTACATATGAGACGCATCACAGCACAAAATCACACAGCTGTATTTACATGAACCCCAGTTGTGTCTGAAATATCCGTCTGGTGAGTTGTTGCGGTCGAAAGTCTTGGCCTGTGTAAACACTATCATATCTCTGGTCATCTTGGACACACACCCTCCTGAAAATGGTTCCTGAAGCACCACTAGAGTTAATCAGAGAGAGAAAGTTCATCAAGAAAGGCTTCTCTGTTGAAGATTTAGTTTCTAATTCTCAAATCTCAAAATAGATGTGGGGATTTCCTGCATGGTTTTAGGTTTTTTTGTCACTGCACATCTACATTTGCCCCCGCCCCCCCCTTTTTTTTTAATGTTAGGGTTCGTGCACCGTTTAATTCCCCTGAACTCTCAGAATATGCAGCCTGCTTTACAGAAGCAACTTAAAAAACACACCTGTATGGATGAGAAAACCCACAGTGTGACAGAGCGGTGTGGTTAGACAGACACTGCCCGGTTTAAGCTCTGCACGCTGCAGGGCCAAGGACACTGATGACCTTTAACTGCCAACACACCGCCGACGGGGGAATAAATCACAGGAAATCGAGGGCAAATCCGACGTAATGCAACTTTAAGGGGGGCGTGGGGTGGAACGGTGCACCAGGCCTTCGGAAAAGAGCTCGTTTAGGAAGCGCGGGCGGCAGTTTGCAGATGATGCCGGGGGTGCTGGAATAATGGGATATGGCGGGTTTAATCCCTGTGAGAAAGGCAGCTGCATGTGCACTCGATGGTGCGCTGCGAGGCTGGCGTCGAGGGGCCGGACGCGCGTCACACCGCGGCGGAACCTTACCAGTTCTCCTGCATCCATCGGATGGCTTCGTCCTCGTTGAACTGTCTCTCGAATTCGTACTCCTGCAGGGCCAGCACCGACATGCTCGCTGAGGATGGGGTGGCCGGGTTCCGTTCGCGCTGCTCGGACAAGACGATTCTCGGCTGCGGGGGGGTTGTGTGTTTAGTCGGTTTCCGCGCAGATTTGAACTGGCATCGCTCGGCTCGCTGTCAGACCCGGTCGGCTGTGCGCGCACTGCTCGCCAGTGGCGGAACCTTCATCCTCTGCCGGCTGCGCCTACGCCCTCTTCCTCAGACGGGTGGAATCTGGGTCCCAACGCCGGGCGGGTTACGGCCACTGTACTCTATCACCTGGTCATCAAACAGGAAGTAAGGAAATATGAATTTAACCTCTTCATATGTAATTTTAATGCTTGTGATGTAATCGTTCCTATATCCTGTCTTAAGGGTATTATGGGATGTGGACAAGGTGAAGACAATCATCTCAGGCGCCCCCCTGCTGGGCGACTTCAGCATGACATCAAGCTCCCCTCTCCCAATAAGGGCCGTTTAGACACACCCTTAATAAAAATAACTCTAAATAACCCATTAAAAAATGATTTTTGTCCTCATACATGATTATCTGATGTAGGTTTTTATCCTGCTTTCTGGTTCCTGAGTTTGAATTTATAATAAGGTATGTGATATGGTGCAATCACCTCACCATCCAGAAATAAATATGGCAGTCTCTCATATCACTGTTGAAAATTGTACAGTCAGCAACTCTGAAGCACTGTGTTTGCTGAAAGTTGTGTCATCAGGATCCAGACCACGTTATTAGTTGATTTCTAAATAGGCCAAAAGGGCAGATCTTACAAAACTACCACATTATGCAACTAATTGCATATCATGCATCACACAGCTGATGCCTCATGCAGCTAATGCAGCACTGCTGGACACCTGTGCAATGATTCATGCATGTTTAAATGTATTAAATAGCAAATTTTAGATATGCCGGGGAAGCCATTTCTCAACCCACTGCCTGATTGCATTTCCAGGGATTAGGTGGCCTTCCTTCGGTGCTGAATCACCACCAAACTGAAAACATAAAGGAGTAATAATGTCATGTTTCGAAGCATAAACTATGACAAAGGCCACTTTAAACTGTTTAGCAACTGGTACTATTGAGATGCCCAAAAATTGTGCTTATGTTCCAAAAGTTTACAGAATGTCGCTGGAAGGTGAGTTCAGAGCGACTCTGCATCAACTAAATTGAACCATAAAGGAAAGAAAACAACAAAGTAAGAAAGATTTGTGTTCAGACGAGGTCAGAACAGCAACTCTGCAGTCACTTAAAGAGAACAGTCTGACATTATGTGGCTCAACGCCTGCCCGTATGTCCCTGCGCCCATTCTTCGCTCTTGTTTGGGTTAGGGTTAGATACATCACAGTGTATCAGGGCATTGCTGGCTGGTTCTAATCATTTGACCTTGAGTGACTGTTAGGTTCAAACAACCTGAAACACGAGAAAAACAAATGAGGCAAAGACAACAGTTTGGAATTTACTTGCAAGGAGAACGGAGAGATGTGCTCAGTTACAGATCTCCAACACGTTCTGACGCACACCTCCCGCCATCCTTCTTTTATTGAAATTAGGAGGTTCCTCGTTACAGAAGTCAAATGTGTCTAAGGGAGGGGGAAAACACAAGATAGCAGGTCTCAAACAGAGCAAGAGACTGTAAATCATAATGGTGAGATTATACGTAGGCCTTCACTGATTTGATTAGCTTAGCTCACAAACAGCACATTCTTCTATATCAGACAGATTAAGAGAACATCTCCTGGGTCAGGCTCTGCAGCTCTGTCTCCAGTCAAGGCCACTTCTCCAACAGCCGCCGCATTTCTGTCGCCCTTGACCAGAGAAGTTCGAGTTGACATATCAAGCATCATGAACATTAAGCATTAGCAAATAATAAGAAACATTAAGTAATGAGAGACAATATAACAAGAATAAGGAATATAACAAGGTGAAAGCAAATAAGAGATAACTTTAATATAATGGATCTAACAGTGACCTCTCACCTGGTTGTCTGAACAAATCATCTTCATGTCCCAAATGGAGCGTGTGCTGCTGGGGGCCACTGTACCCACATCAGCTGAGGTATATGTGATTATTCACATGTAATTATTCTGCAGCTTTTCCCAGGACCAGACTTCATTCTACGAGATATCTGCCTCTCTCCAGAATCAGCACTTCACAGTACACCTTGTTACTGCCGTTCCTGAGGCAAAACCACAGCTGTCTTTGGTTTTTTAAAGCATCTTTTCTCAGCCCATCTGCTGCACCAAGTTGTGTGTCGTGTGTGTGTGTGTGTGTGTGTGTGGTGTGTGTGCGCGTTTGAGTGGTTCTTAACTATACTCATCTGGTCAGAGGTGGTGCAGGGGATTAGCACAGCCGCATCACAGCGAGGAGGTTCTGGGCTCACTTCAGAAACTGTCATTTTCAGGTCACCTGGGTGGGTTTATTCCAGAGTTACTCCTAACACGTCTGGGGTGTATATCTGCCTCTCCCCTCGTGATTGGGGGAGACTAAATAACGGCATGAGGATTTTTAATGACATCAAAACAGAGTCTTTTTCTGTCTCTGTTCGGGAAAAAATATATAATTGTGAGGAAAAATAGATTTTGTACAGTGATATTTTAAATTGTGACATTATTCACGGTGATCATCACAATATGTTATTCTACCGAAATAATCCTTAAAAATAACGCAATCTTCATCTTTATGTGCACCGCCACGCTGCCACCTAGTGGTTCGTTTGTGGCATTGAACCTAGTAGATCTATTTTCATTTTGCACAAAAAAACATCAGAGGTCTCCAAAACAAATTGGATTCATAATGTATGGCTTACATTACACACTGTTTATATCATGCAGTAGCCACTGGGTGAACTCTTGCAGTAAATCTATTCTGTAATATCTTCCAGCCCCAAGCGTGACATTGTCAGTGAGATGAGGAATTGGTGATATGATGTGTGAGTGGCCAAGGTGAATGTATTGTTTTACCCAAAAGGGCACCAGCTGCAGTCAGAGCTGTGGCGTGGAAAGTGGAAACCTGACCTATTGGTTTAGATCGGATAAAAACATATCCCTTCTGACCTTTCCGCTTCATTACCTGCCATGATACCTCATAAACTGAGGAGAATACAGTGCTGGGGTTATGTCACAGAGCTATGACAGAACTGCAGCATTCTGTTTGTTTTTTAACGGCTGAAAAGTCTCCCAGTTTCTGGCTGAATCTATGTTTTCGTTTCAACGCCAATCTAGAGGCAGAGCGAATCCACACAGGATGTTTCATACAATGTAGGTAAATGTTTAACCTCATGTTTTAATGGAAAAACAAATCAAGAAGTCACAAAATATCAGCCTGCAAGCTATGCTATTTTATGATTCCATCAGCAACTAAATTAAATCTAAAGTTGGGTTAATAATTTAATTAGCTCTAGCGCCCTCTGGTGGTTAATAGTGTGACTCACATAACTCGGTCCTCAGTTTATGGTCACCTATCAGTTATTTTCATATTTATCACAAACTATAAGTCAAATAAAAACTGATAAACAGTATTTTAGAATGTAGGTAGCATTCCAATAAGTGTTGCACTAGTTGTTCACTGCATAGACGCATTACAAGGACAAATATCACAGATATAAAAAAAAGATTTTTAATTTCCAAGACCCGTGTCTCCCAGGTGGCTTGATGATGCCTTTACCTTGAATTATACAGCAAATTACATTTAGCTCAATAATTTTGCTCAAATAATCTGTGTTTTGGCACGGTCGACCTACGCAATAGAGATATGAATAGATATCGACACGTGGACATGGGGAGATTTAGCCACAAATCAAAAAGGGATTTCATGGGCACGGTTTTTTAAAGAATCACTGAGGTGAAGGTCTCTGCTGACATGATTTTTGCAGATGCTAGCATTACAGGAGACAAGGCAAGCTGGAGCAGACCTCGTGGTGTTAAACAGCAGCTCTCCCACTGACTGCAGATTTCTGAGCCACTAAAACTTCTCCAGCAGAGATATAAACCTTCTGCTGCAATCCACCATCCTAATATCACCCCTGCACATGTGTGTGAGTAGGTCATATGTGTGTGTGTGTCTTCCATTTCATATGTATGTGAGTAGGTCATGGGTTTGCTCGTGTCTTCCTTTTCATTATGATAGCGTCTCCTTCCAGCAGGGATTACTGCACCAAGAGCCCCGGCTCTCCCACCGTGTCCAATAATGAAGGAGAACTGCAGAGACTGGAGGCACGGGCTGGCCTACAAATCTGGACGTGACCGATTTACTTCAGATTAAAACTGTCTGAGAACCTGAGAGAGACGGGAGAGAGAAGGAGTTTATGTGCAGTTCAACAGCATAGCGTCTTACTCACGTCTAATTCTTCAAAATTCTGATCGTTTAGATGCGGATCTGTCCGCACTAGGTCAGGAAGACAGATATGTGTGTGTGTGTGTGTGTGTGTGTGATGTATTTGTATACATTCATTTTTAGACACACTCCACATTTTTGTTTTCATTATCTTGAATTTGAGGGAATCCAGAACTAATTTCCTTACATGTGCCTGCACATATCTGATTAAACAGTAATTATCAACGAATGATCATGAAACACTAATTGTAAAACATGGATAGAAGAACAAATTCACAACTAAACAATCTGAAATCATATTTGCATGGACGATCAGTCCATCACAGAAGAGGCAGTTTGCCACTTTAAGGATTATGGAATTTGAAGCTTTCGTGTGCACCAGACAGTACTGGTTTTGGTCAGAAATACCATTTAACCTCTAGAATCGACTTTGAAGGAATTCTACAGGATTATTGTTTTTATGCCAGTTTGAATCCAACTAAAGTTTTTTTTGCTCTGAATGGTTGAACAAGGTCCACATCAGTATGGAGCCGTTGTTCAGGCACAAATAAAAGCAATGTTGAGGTGGAGCCAACTGGTTTTGTACAGTGTTTATAGATGTTTTCTACAAATCTGCACTCATGCGTTCATAATTAAAACATCTTCATTGATGTCTGTGTTGACCTGTCATCAGTTCACGTGTGTGAGTCTGATTCTCACACTAGTGTATAGCTAGCTAAAGCAGAAATGGCCAACCTGCCACCATGGAGAGCCCCAACCCCCCCCAAAAAAATGCTGTCCAACTAAGATACAGAAGAAGAGGCAGCTGACATTAGCGACGCCCTGAGCCAACCAGCGTCCACCTACAGGACCAGATCTCCAATAATCAGTGCGTGACCTCCCCAGAGACGTGAACTTTGTTGTGATGGAGGCAAAATGAGCGAGTATTTTTTCCTGGTATTTGGGAGAGACTGCTGCACTACGGTTTCCTTCGACCGAGAATCAGGTTTCAGCGGCTCCACCACCGCTCCCCCTCCAGGTTGGTGCGGATGTTCAGCTCCTGTGGAGATCAGGCAGAGAGGAGGAAAGATCAATACTCCTGAGTGGATTTCCTACATGAACTGCACTGAAATCCTACCATCTGTGACATATAGGTTGAGCATATAAGTCACTGCTGGGTAGGATCCAATCCAATCCAATAAGTCGCTCTCCATGCCGGCTGTTCTTGTCGGGTTGGAGATGCAGTAGGTAGGGATGGGTGGGCGAGCTGAGCCCCTGGATACACCAGGTGGTGCCTTCGCTTTTTCCTGTGTCGTTTTGCCGCTTCTTTCGCCATTTACCTCTTTAATTTTCACTGCTACTTCATGTTTATAAAGGTCATTAATCATCTTATTTGACACATAAACTGTGGTGTGTGTGCGTGTGCGTGTGGACTGAAGTGGAGGGGAAGGGTATGTTTCCTCCTTTGGAGCAGAAACTGAATAATGGTATGCTGACTATGTTCAATCTATTTATATTATAAACCAAATATTATTTAAAAGGATACCGGGAAATGTACTGATTTGCTTTTTCCAGAGAGTTACACAAGAAGATTAATATGCTCGGGTCTGTAGAGTAAATATGAAGCTACAGCCGGTTAAATTAGCCCGTCTGACCATTGAAGACACTGGGAAATAACGTGCCGCCATCACTACACAAGTACAAGAGTATTCTAAAATATATTTCATGTAAACACAACTTGTGTGTTTATTCATATTTACATTAACAGGCAGATTGTTCGTGTACATTAAGCCAAAGCACCTACGCTGCCCCCTGGTGGTAGACAGTGGTCATGAAATAAGCCCCTCCTCCACTAAAAGGTTCTCCTCTTCGGACAGTTGGCTCGACATCTGTGGTTAACAGTGGATGCTGAGGACGATGTTAATGCTGCACAAATCTGCTCACTCCAGGAAACAGTGTTTGCGTCCATGGAGACCGATACAACAGCAGTTGGAAGATGTGACTGCGGCTGAGCTCAGAATAGTAAATGATGTAATTTAATCATCTTCAACAATTGTTGTAAAGACACTATAAGACTGTTTATGTCTTAAAAGCACATTTATTACTGTATTTTCATCCATCCGTAGTTGGTCCCTTCGTGTGGACCTGGAAAAGAACGATAAAAGATCATTCAAAGGGCCAGAAACACAATGTTAATGTAAATAATAACTATGTTAAGGGACTGAAATAACTAAAGTCAAAAGTGAAATGAAAACATGTTACGCCAGAATGGCAACTGTTGACCGGGGAAGTCATCATACTGGTTTTTAGTGAATGCACTGGTGGAGATGTTGCCACTGGGAGAGACCAACGCCAAATCCTGCTGGAAGAAGAGGACCAAAATATGGTCAATGCCACGTTAGTTAGCCCTGGAAACACGGCCAAACTCGGGCTTTTTAGAAAGACGAAGGATAAGAACAGGCTACCACGAGTGTCCCGGACACTCACACGACACAGAGACAGATCGAAGTGCAGAATTCTGAGTTGTAAAAGGCACATTCGCTGACGTGCATGTGCAAATTTACTTCTAGTAATGGCTTTAACAAATGTGTGCTCTGAAAGCTGAGACTACTTGAGCCGACGCCACTTTATAGCTTTGTAATAAGTCTTTTGAATTTGACTTTTGCTTACTTCTTTATGCTTAACTGTGAAAACACTGAAGTGATCCGATGACCCCTCTTCAGCCGGATCCCAAGATGTAATGCAATATTATGACAATATTTATGGACAGCATATAGAGATACCCCAATTTTTTTTTAAAAACTTGCTTTAAACTTGCTAAGTCTCCTAAATGGAGTTAAAAGTGAAAGAAAAGAATGTGAAAGAGTGGAAAAAAGGGTAACAGATATAAATATTTACAAATGAGGGTGTCAAACTGCTGCAACAACAGTTTCTCTTTGATTATGAATGAGGTCAACTGGCAAAAAAAAATCAAATAAAGCTAGAAATATAGTGAATATTGCCACAAGTCACAAACATAAAGTATACATCAAACAAACACATATGTAAAGTACACATATATTTCTCTCTAGTGTTGCTTATTTCATGGATATATACAGTAGAAAACCATCCGTATGTATCTCTGCTAGCGTATTTGGCTAATGGACTGATCTTTCCAGAAACCTTGCAACATTCCAAATTGAACCACTTTAGCACAGTTTACTCCAGCAGTAACAAAATGTGTGGTGATCTTATCTTTGATTTTTAAGACCGCGCGAAGAACCAGGATTTCGCCGGATCTGAGAATCGACATGAACCGACATGAGTGTTACACAGACAGCAGCTCCCCCAAATCACACTTTACCGCTCGGCTGAATGGGAAAATGGCACCGAGCTAAATGAGACAAAGCAGGGGCAAAACAAACAAAAGCTCCGGTGGGTAATTTTCTCCCCAAAGTTGGAGGCTGGGAAACTGTTGTGCCAGGCTGCTCATCAGACGCAGACGGTGAGGAAGAGGTAAACGCCAATTAAGACGTTATAATAGATGACAGGCCCAAAGAAAACAGCGCTGGGAGGTGCCACGCTGGGGCCGTCTGTGTAAACTGAAGGTGTCTGAACACGACGCCGCGGCCCGGGTTTAAATGTTAGCTGCTCTGGACGTGACAGCTTAACATGAAGAGGCACGAAGCAGATATTTTCTCTGCACATTTGATGTCAGGAGTGGAAAATGCATGGATTGTGTACTGAGACTGGTGCGCTTTTTGCAGACCGGCTACAAAAGCCTCGGGGCTGCGTAGGTCTAGTATAGTTAGCCTTAATGCTAAATAATCCATGCCAATTGAGCATGAAGCTTCACCCCGGTAGCACAAATCCACTTCAGAGGGCTCTTGCAGCAGTAATTTTGGGACTACATTGTGGCCGAGTGTCTTTTTATATAAATTATACAAGTTTTTACAACACTTTAAGCACCTCAGACAGCCCTATTCTGTGGTGATTCTACTATTTTCAGAGAAATAAAAGCTCGTAAGCTAGCACTTAAAGTGCATTTAGTTGTTTCATGCGTTTAAAAGCTTCCACTGGTCCATGAGAGCTGCTCCACTGATCTTTTCATCGTGCATAATGGGTCGAAATTGATTTCAGGGAAAACATATGAGACATGTGTTTTGTTTTCATCCTTCTTTAATAGAACTTCAGAAAGCAGGAAGTGTGTGCGTCATGAAATTCGCCCTGGTTATCTGCTTTCACACGCTCCAGCCGGCCGCCTGCCCTCAGACAGCACCGAGCTCCCATGTGCTGGTGCACGGCTCCAGCACGCTCGTACACAGGCGCGAGCTGCACGACGCGGAGCAGCTAACGTGCAGGCAGCACACACCAGCCGTGAGCAGGTTTGCATGACTGGGAGCCATTTATCAAGCACGCAGACGCAAATGAACACCAGCGTCTCAATGTTTTCACACAAAGCACACTGTCGGATCAAAGCCAGTCGCACGGGTGTGTTTTTAATTCCCCGTGTTTTAAAACAAAAAGTGAGTTCCATAATTTATTTTTGCTAGACTGTTATGCTGAAATCTCAGATCGGGGTCAGATTTATTCGAGCGGGAGACTCTCAGGAGCTCTGCTCGGGCGGACGGCCGGCTGTCTTATTATGGTGAACTTCTCCTCGGGCCTTAGGTGAGGGTGAGAATGTGTGAGGTCACCCCGCGCGACCTTTAGCTGCAGCCGCCGTGCCGCCATTGGTCAAGAGCCAAAAGCCCAAAGCCTTGTCCTCCCACCTCCTCCCCCAGACGCTGCAGCCCCTCTGCTCTGCCTGACCACTGCCTTTACAGGCCCACAGCTCAGAGTCTTTCTGTTGTTGTCTTTATTTTACCACACATTTCAGTTCACACAGAAAATATTGTCCTTTGTGCTAAAGAAGCTCCAAATAAAACACCCCGGCCGCCACTTGTGGACCGAACATACACACACTTGCTTATGGGCAGTATTAGCAGCTAACAGTCCTTATTCATGTTACAGGGCAGAGCTTCAACTGATTTGCATTTTCTTGATGCTTTGGTATCGAAACAATTACAAACCTGTTCTCTTTCATGGGAAACCTGCTCTGATATTAGCAGCGTCCGGATGCACCTCTATCCTGAACCAATAATCATTTCTATAGAGAAAAACACCAGCAATTTCAGCTGAAAATGCTGTTTAATGCCACATCCATCCAAATGTCGCAACGCTGGATTAGAAGAAGCTACATAGAGATGTAAGCAGAAATGGGATTGAATGTTCCCAAATGTATATGACAGGAATTCTACTATATATACTCTATTTTGCTATGCTCTTAAACAAAACAAAAATAAGGATACAATGTACCTTTCGTTATGAACTGGACGTAGAATATAACTCTAATAATAACTATTTTGTGCAGGAAATTCAGCTCACACCGCTTCACAGAAAAGCACACAATTCTTTAAGACGTTCAATTTGTCTTCAAATCCTGAGAAAAGAAGTTATAAATCATCACAAAATAAAACCTTTTCTCTCCTTGTGATAAACTCAAAATTGAGAACGCAACTCACATATTTTACGTCAGCTTCTAATCATTTTATTCTCTTTGTCTGAGTACAGAGAGACTGTTAATTATTTAGATGGGAGCTGTAACGCTTCGTGTTTGGATATTTGCACTTCCTCGGCTTCTTATTTGAATTCCCAGTGGAGCTGCGTCGCCTCGGTGTCTTACTCCTCATTGGATTTTTCCTTTTTTTTTATTATTATTTATTTAATCATCCGGCGGAACAAATCTCACATTAAGATGTAGCTGTGCGCTTTAAGGTAAGAAATCTGGAGCGGGACAAATAGGAATTCAGCATTTGATAATTGTGTCTTCATAGGAACATGAAGTGAATACTTATAAAAGGCATCGTGTGTACTTCCCGGGCCTTCTGCTGTTTTCCCGACTTCAAAATGAGTTTGGTTTGACGCATAAATGACTCTTCAGCGCCTGAATTTAGAATGTAAATTGCTGCCAAACGCGTGAGCTGAATATAAATGAGCCCGGCGTCAAAAAATCAGCTTATTTGTGGAGATTCCCCGCAGAAATACGCAGCTACAGCAGAACGATGTTGCTTTTTTAGTGTTCCGTGAGTTCTTACCTCGGAGCGGAGCAGAGGAGAGGACAGGAGAGGCTCAAAGGTCCGCAATCCTGGGCGCCGTTTCAGCCAAATGAGCATTTCCCCGTTGAATCCTCTTTTCTCCTGAGGTCATCCTCTGTTCACATGTTGATTGTGGATGTGTATTGAGGCTGCAGACTCGCAGCAGCCGAGGCTTATCCCCTGTCAGCTGATTATTGCTCGCGTTACAGACTCCATCAAAAGGTGACACTTGTGCAGCGCGGCTTTGCTTTTTTTGTGAAGGATGAGAATCTATTCTGGAGCTTGAGGAGTTCTGGTCTGCAGCTCCGGGACGTTGAAAGCTCCCGTTGTGTTTGTTATTAAGCGCTTGTAAAAATAATAGCCGGCTGATTTATTCTTCCTCTCTGGAGAGCTGACCCTGCGTGAGAACCCTCGCGGTTCTTTTTCCTAGATGCCAAATGAGATAAACTACTTAAATTAATTGCAATTGTAATTTAGCAGCCACCAGTCTGAAGCCGCAAAAGCCTCAAGCCGCATGTTTGTTTTTGCGCCTCTCCTGTCGGGGCGTGCGCCGCTTTGCTCTCCCCGGTGCCAGAGCGCGCCGCGCCGCCGCCGCCGAGCTCCCCGGCCTCGGTCCACCTCTGTGCTTGCGTGCGCGCTTGTTTGCCCAAGCCTGTGAATAATAGTTTCCTTGTAGTGTGTGGCTTTGCTCTGCCGTGGCACATTTGGGGGTATTTAAAGAAAATAACGGTGCAAAGATAATAAACGCCTGATTAATTCCCGCAAGAGAACAAAACTCCGCAGTTTTAGTCCTGATTTTGGACCATAAATTCTCAAATTTGATCTGCAAAAATCCAACTCAAGCAGGAGGTAAACCCGTTGAAAATGTTGGTTTTGGAAGACCCCCCCCCACCACCACCAGGGTCAGGAGACGAGCCCTAATGGACTGTTGTCACTGTTGTGTGGTCCAACTCCTGTTTGTTGATTCCCGTGTTATTTCAAGCACCAGTGATCGCAGCCGAGGCTCTTTGGCTGAGCAGGCAGACATGTATTCACCAGCTAATCTGACGGGGCATCTCGCTGCTATGTGTATTGGAGCCGGCCATTGTTTTTCTCTATAGATTTGCCGCACAAGTACCCCCGCGTAATCGAAGGGCTATAGACAGGCTGTCATTGCTCTGCGCTCCGCTAACAGACTGCTAACGCAAAGATTCAATAAAAGTCTCCAACCACAATCATTTTAGACAATATATTTACTTCCATTAAATAAAACACAATAGGTTTTTTTTGGGATGCTGGAAAAAAATGCTTCGTACCAAATAGTATACACAGAGCAAAGGGAAAAAGAACATTTTTATGCTTCTTTTTTTAAATCCAGGATTGCTATTCTAAAGTGATATTCACACAGACATAATAATAAATTTATAATATGTTAGAAACACACAGTCGGTGCGTTTTAGTATATACATTCCCTTTTAGTTTTGCAAGCACAACATGATTCCTTTTAAGGGTTTTTTTTTTTTTTTTTTTAAATCCCCACACATGCGATGATAAATCGAGCCTGGAGAGGACCTGGGGGGGTTAGAGCGCATTCAAATAGGAGATGATAATTCAAATATATACAGCCTTTTCAGTCAACAATAAAGTCCAAAAAAATCCACCGGGAAGAAAAATCAAACCCGAGAAATGTAAAAAGGAAAAGGGACCTTTTCTGTGATATCTGGTGTGAAGCAGGCAAATCTTGCTTCAGTGGTTCAGTCTTCTAGTGCCCTTTGCGACGAATGAAAAAGTAGTTGCTGTAGTAGTCTCTTGTTCCTGTGGCCGCCGGCCTCTCGTTACGCGCACACTGCAAAAAAACCACGATGACAAGCCGCTTGGTTTGAAGCGCCCACACAATCATGTTTTCAAAATTAATTTATCCACAGAGTGCGATGAAATCACTTGTTTCTTGATATGTACGGGGAATTCCAAAGTACAAATTATTATTCATTTTTTTATTTTTAGAATAAACCATTTAGGACTCAGAAAGCTATATTGACACTGATTTTGTACAATACAGATTTCCTCCCTCCCTTTAGCGTGACCACTAACTCTAATGACTTGCTATGGCGGTCATCTTTTGCAGTGCAGGTGGGTATTAGACTGGCCTGTCCACGGCGTACTGGCAAGCGCTCAGGTTGGTGGCTGGATTTTGCACGCTGGCGTATCCAAAACTCGAGTGCTGCTTGGCTTTCAGTCTCAGACTGGCTAAACTGGAGTTACAAGTGTCCCTGTACACATAAGGAGGAGTCGGAGGCGCGTATGGGCACGCCGACGTGGGCACGCCAGAGTTAAGAGACGGGTTGCTGAGGTTGTTCAAGTTATTGAGGCTGTTGAGGCTGGAGCCCGGCACGCCAGTCACGGCAGAGGGCACCATGCCGGAGGTCATGGAGGATATGGAGTTGGGCGCCGGCGAGAACATGGTTTGCGAGGACAGGGGGTTGACGTTCATGGAGTTGAAGAAGGGGAAGCTTTTGGTTGATAACGAGGCCGGCGTCAGGCCCTTGGCGGCCCAGTTGTTGTACGTGTAGCTGGGGTACATGTCCTCGTAGGGCTGCATGAGTCCATTGAACTGCGGGCCGAAGCCGTTTTTGCAGAGCTCGGCTTGCTGGTTCCTTTCCCGCTTCCTCCACTTGGCTCTCCGATTCTTGAACCAAACCTAAAGAGAAAGAAAAATAGTTTAATTTCACGAAATAGTCTTTTTTTAAAATAAAAAAAAAGAAATAAATATTTTTTTGCTAGGCCGACATACTCAAATCTTAAACCTGCCGTTTAATCTGTATTTTGCAAGGGGAATAATCGCTTTGATTGCGTCTTTATCTGCGCAGAATACACAGCAGGCTGTCACCATCCTCAGTGTGGGGAGGATGTGTATTGCGCTGCGTGCGTTCACAAACACTGTGACCTTATTCACACAACACCCGGGCGACAATCGCAAAATACAAGCTTTGCACCTCTTTCACACGATCAGGAGAACACGACTGGTATCTGTCACCGACACACGTCAATAGCCCGGATTGTTAACAGCACAATGACTTGTAATTACACTTAATATACAATGAGTCATTTGGTTATTTAAAAAATAATAATGATTTGGATGTCTAGAAAGGCGATTAAACAGTAAATCAATGTGACAGCAATTGTTTTAGACTGCGCGCAGAGGATTCAAATTGTATTAACAACATAGGTAAACACAATATAATCTAATTAAACCAGGCTTAAACAAATAATATTTAAACATAGCTTCGAGTATTTATTTTCTAGATAAATACTTTCCCCCTTACTACTGAAAGGAATTTTTCCGCCGCGCGTAAAAGTTTCTTCTCTGTGCGTAATTATCTTAAAGCACCAAATAAAAGCCGGACAAGTGGCACCAATTACCCCACATTTTATACACAGGTTGCTTTTGTTTGCACCCATGGGGATACTAACCCTGACCCGAGCCTCTGTGAGGTTAGTCCACACGGCTATCTCCTCTCTTGTGCTCATGTCCGGGTAGCGATTCCGCTGGAAAGTGGCTTCCAGTTCTTGCAGCTGCTGGCTGGTGAAGTGAGTCCTCTGCCGCCGCTGGCGCTTCTTTTTGGAGGGATCGTCTGAGGAGTCATCGTTTTTATTTTGAATCTTTTCTTTTTCTGTGAAGAGAACGGTTGAATCAGTCAGGGCTGGGCGGATTGAGGCCTGCATGCTAGAGAGAGGGGGAAAATTCCTGGATGCGCGCCACGGTTGGTTGGATGAGCTGTGAAGAGCCCGAAAGTTCAGATAAGAAAATAAAAATGAAGCAAAAAAGAAAATAATGATTTTCTCCACGTGGTGTTTATTACTTTAGCTAATTTAATTTTTTTAATTATTCTTTTGATATTTTAATTGAGTATGACAATAAATTTCCTTGACTCTTAAGCGAGTATTCATTTACATGACAAACACTTCAGTACACACAGGCTGGCCTGAGTGTGACTCCACTGATCGCCTTAATCACCTAATTGCATGCATGGAGGACTCCGCGAGGCTAATTAACCGGACCCGTCTCTGGTTGGATACCAAAAGACTCCCGCGGAATATCACTGAAAGCGTCCGCGCCCCGTGCGGCTCTTACCGACAGACTCCGGACTGGACGTGTCCGACACGGTGTGCACCTCCAGCCGGTGTTTGGCGTCCACAGACCGCTGCAGCGGCTGTAAACTGGAGGCCATCGTCAGAGCCGTGTGGTGCGTCGATGTGAGTTTATTCCCTGTGAGGTGATGGTGGTCTATATTCAAGGGTTCCCTCATAGAGTTCATCGGAGAGAGATGACAAAGACTGGCTTTCAAAACCAGATTAACTCCTGCTTTCAGTGCTCCGTCCTCGGAACGAGTTCAGCTCTCCAGAAATGCGCAACTGTGCGGCTCCTCTTGCGACTAAATGGAACCTGATTCGAGTTGGAAAGTCTTCAGTTGTGACTATTACGCGCTGCCATAGCACTGATGGCAAACCTCGGCTGACTATCAGAGTGACAAGGACAGGTAGGTGATATTAGATCCAGAGGCATACGCACTCTTCCCCGCTCTCTCTTCATTTCAGCTGTTGCGCTGCTAACCCTGCGTCTCTCTCTAGACCTCCACGTGACCACGTTGCGCCCGCCCCCCCGGCGCATCATCGTGGCTATGACGGCGCCTCCAACCAACCGAATCTGGGAGCAACGAGACGTGTGTGGCGATGTGTGCACGCCGAGGCTGGCGCTTATCTTCTTTTTCCAAATAAAAGCATGTAAAGAGAGATGGGACGCGCCGCGTACCGGTGGCGCTGCGAGGTGGCGTCGCGCAGCAGCCCAAGACCAAATAAAAATGAAAATAACACACTTTGGCCTCGTTTTTATGAGATGGGTCCAGTGGCCCAGCAAAATCCAGTTCTATTGACACCCAGACTCCGCCACCGCAGTTTACTCAGGGATTGGACGTGCATAAAAGGAGCCAACGAACGGATTGTACTGAAAGAAAAATATGCACAGAGCAAACACGGCGGCAGAACACAAGCCGCTGATCCGGGGAAAAGAAGTAATTAAGGGAGAAGAAAATGCATCCGCCTGCTCCAGAACTGTCAGTGCGCGCTTGTCAAATGAAGGTAACTGCCAGACATGTACAGTGCGCTAAAAGCAACATGTGTGCAGCTGTTGCAGCCCACGCACGCGTGGTGCGCGGAGTTTTACCAGATGAGGCAACGCAGAGAAGGGATTTAAAAGTGAGGACGAATTACGACTGGGGGGCAAACAGAGCAAAATAAATAAATAAAGGAAGGAAGGAAAGAAAGCGAAGCGTGATCCTCAACACTGGCTAGTTTGCATCGCTTCTAAAACGTGACCAAACCGGAGTCAAAGTGGTTTAATCCACTCCTCTGATGCTCACTGACGCGCCGTCCTAGTTGTCAAATGAGAGGATCCACATGATCTCAGCAGAGATAAGGTCCAAACAGCCATTAAATTGACCCCACCGGGCCCCCGTTAACCACGCAGACTCAGGTCTGTTGACGACGGATTACTTTATCCCGCTACTTAACTCGGCATCTCTCCTCTCCTCGCGTTTACACCCCCCAGACGGCCCAGTCACAACTCACGTTCTTCTCATTTACTCGGAATAATCATCAAATGAGACTGATTTTATTTTACCTTTATAACCTGCGTCTCACGAAAGACACCTGGGACAAGAACCAGGGTTAAAAAAAACCCAGATTGATCTTATTAAGGATGTAAAAGGAAGCGTGACAGGTGTTTCCAAGAGCTGATTAATACATTATTTCCACAAACTTTCAACTTCACGTGAAATCTCGCGGCGTTCAAGAAAAAAAAAGATGTATAAAAAATATCTGTCTGCCGTGAACACACACACACACACACACACACACACACACACACACCACACACACACACACACACACACACACACAAACATATTTTCAGGCTTAATCAAACTCAAATTTAATCTGTATTTTAATTAATATAGAATAAATTATGGATATTATTGTCTGCTGGGGAACAATCTTATTTTAACTTATACATATATATTAAAAAAGAGAACAAATCTCACAGAATTAGTGTCAAATAACCACCTAAGGATGTTGAACAAATATAAGTTATATGATTGCTGGGTCGTTTTTTTTTTCTTTAAATTATCGATAACAATAAAAATGTTTTCCACTGCAAACATCAGGAACCGTGTTGCTCCTTTTCCCTCTTCCAGCCGCGTTGTAATACTAAACTTGAAGTGGATTATCGGTTTCCTCTTCATTTCTACCTTCTGAATGCGTTATCTCTCTTCTGCGGATTACTGCGCGCAATGGGCCTCCGCCATAGAGGGCCATTAATTAGCAATTCAGTCAATATAGGGGGAGACGACAAGGCTTTTTACATAGGATTAGGAAGACATCACATTCCTCCATTAGTATATTCCTCCTCACGAATGGGCTTTCATTATATATTTAGTTCTCCCCGGAGTCCGCCCGACAGTCACTGCATACATTATGGCAGAACAATCTAGGCTGCTGTGTCTGTTTCGTGTTATCTTATTATTCTTAATCAATGGCCTTTCACAACGACGCACAGCCCGACCTTCTGTCATTTCGCCTCATCAGCGCTTCCCAAATGACACGAAATAATAAAAATAATTGGCTCATTTGCGACCCCAACCAGACCTGAAGACGTTTTATCCATTTATTTAATTAGAACTGTAACCGTGGAAATCATTTCATGGATTTTTCCATTTTTTCCACTCCACATGTTATATTATGGTTTTGGAGCACACGTGGATCTGTTAATCAGTGCGAAACACAGGTTTATTTGATTTATCAAGATTAATTACAAATGACTATTTATGGCCAAATGTGCAGATTTTTAATTGTTGGATAAAAGCCCATCCTGGTCATCATGTGAGATGCTCTGTGGTCGTTGGAGCTGCAGAAGCAAATGTAACCACCAGGTGTCGCTCTAAGGCAATAAAACAAGCACCATCAGCGGCAGCGGCGCAAAAAAGACCAAATATCTGCTGAACATTTCTGAACAAACCAAACGGAGACACTCCTTAGTGCCTGTTTTCAGATCCAGTCATCATTATGATCATCATCATTCAAGTGAAACCATAGAAGAAAGTATTTCGAATAAATACAGAAATTTTGAAAAAGAATTTGATCTGATGGATTCACAGCCCGATTTGAAATTTGATTCACCTTTTAAGAGGACATAATACATCGAATTGGACTTGATCGGATTTATTTCCTATACAGAATACGATTGGTAAAATGTTCCACACTGAAAATCAGCGCAGGAGTGAAACGAAATTTGAATTTAAAAAGAAAAAGCTTAATTTACTGGCAGTGGCTCTTTAATATCTCCCACAGGTTTATGGGGCAACTGGTGATTTGGGTCAGATACTCACCTATTTGTGCACAGGTGGTGGCCAGTTTGCGACAGTGGGAGTCCATTATGGCGATTAAAGGAAAACCGGTCCTGTGGAAACAACACACGATTTAGTCCCGGGTGCGAGTCTGCAGCTCCCCGTGATGACAGGGGACATTTTACAGAGAAAAATAAGGTCCATTTGGATTACAAGAGAAATCCAAAAGCCAAACAAAAATTAAGATAAAATGCGCAAACTCCAAAAAGAAAGAAATTTAAAAAACATTCTTATTAATGGAATAATTTTAATTATAAATGCTAGCTTTAATATTCACATCTTAGATGTGCCAAGAATTCAATTCATTGTGACAAACATTTTATTTTTATTTTTAAAAAAGCTCTGGCCGAACAATAAAGCCATTTAAATATAATTTGACGCATCTGTGTAAAACTGTCCCTCCTCAGCAGCCTTCATTTGTTCACTCTGAATATTTAAAACCCGCCGTGTTGTGCACGAGTCGGATCTGTTGTTGTGGCGCAGCCTGCAGCAGTTTGGAAGTGCAGTGATTCCGTAGTAAAATCACGGGATTAGAGTCTGATTGAGATGTCTGTCGGAGGGATATTACAAAATTCATTATCGCGGCCCTCATACTACCTCGATATGAAGTTACACAGATGGGGTTTTATTAGTCCAGGCTCACACTGTTTGCTTATGATAATTTAAATCGGGGGGAATTTGCATGCAGTCGTGCTGCTAACCATTCCCCTCACTCCTTCCCTTCACCTGCTCGACATCATCTGCGCTGCTTTTCCTTCTTTAATTCAAAAGCTGGAGACACCGGAGGTTAATTTTTTCCATGTGTACCTGTCCTGTACAAGCTTCATGCTCGTCGTTCCTCTGCCGCCACAGCAAAATGAAATGATGGAGGGTCAGACAGTGAGGTGCAAGGTTGGTGCGCAGGGTTCCATCTTATCTTAATCAGTGAGATTCAACACGGGGTCGCCGCTCAGCGTGTCAAATGTCACCTAGTTCCTACTCATTTTTTTAAAATAAAAAAATATTTTAAAATATCGGCGTTGGACTTTTGATTTCTGCATTTTCACATTTGTAATTTGTAAATAATAATATTAATAAAGCCACACAGAAAAATAGATAACGTAATTATTAGAATGGAAAATCTAATAGTTTGAATTAAACAATTTTTGGAATAAATGCGGACAGTAAAATTAAGAACAATGCAACTACTGCTACTACAATGTTATAACACGATCAATAATAATAATAATAATAATAATAATAATAATAATAATAATAATAATAAATAAAATTAAATAAGTATAGTAAGTATAATAATAATAATAATAATAATAATAATAATAATAATAATAATAATAAGGGATTTCATCCATTCTCGGACAGACTCTTCTCTCCTCACAGGGCTGATATGAACCTGAGCCGCGCATGGCTGCAGGCCCAGCGCAGACGCACAGCTGGCACCACCACACACTCAGCCCACTTGTGAAGTTGACGCAGAACAGCGTGAAACTGCAGCCTTGATCGAGAGATGCATCGCCCGACGGCCAGCATGCGCTTCTGGGCGACTTAACGGCGCGGCCCGGTGAGCACGGTCGACTTTCCAGACTTTTTTGTAGGTTGGAAAACGAATCTGCTGAGGAGCGTTCACGCACAGATCAAAAGGAGAGTGTAAAAGTTGCCCTTATGGTCTACTCTCTTTTTTGTGCAATTATATATGGCAACCCCTGTACATTTTTTGGAAAAGGAACCAAACTCATTTTTCACCTTTAATATTACTTGAATTCAGCCTCTCCTCCCCAATATTTTTACAAGTTCCTCCTGCAATCCATCAGAGGCACTGACGCGTCATGATCATCTCCCGACCAGCGGGGAGAACCTTGCCCTCACACTTTGTTCTGTCACAGTTTTAAATGTCACACCAGAAATGCTTTGAATGCTTTTAACTTCAACCCTCTCTAAAATAAATTGATGCCGAACCTTTTGCTCCACTTACCAATAGCTGATGCAGCCGTGTGATGTCGATTTCTCCTTCTAGCGGCGACCTTTTACTCTTCAGTGAGAAGTTAAATTCCACCGCCTCGACTCTCTCAGACGCCAGCACTCGCGTCTGTCGCGACGGTTCGGGCAACCTCGGGGTCCAGGAAGGATAAAAGCTTTTCTCCGGCAGCCTGAGCGGTCTGAATGCAGCTCATCCGCTGTGTCATCCAAAAAAGCGCAGGGGAGAGACGCAGTGCCGCGTTTCGCTTGGTTTCATTTATGCGCATAAATAACCTGCGTGAGGAGGCGCTTTCATCCGTCTCTCTTCTGGGCTCGTCCTCTCCCGTCGTCTTTAACTTTTTCTCCCTTCAAAGAGAGACTGAGGCATTTTTCCTCCTTCTTTTGAGCTCGCAGAGGGACCCCGCGCCTGTGCGTGCGTGCGTGTGTGCGCGCGCTTCCAAAGGGGTGTGTTTGTGTATCTACGCCCCTGCGCCTGTGTAGTCTGGCTGAGGGCAAACTTGGAACGTCTCAAATTTCAACAACAATCAAGCAAAAATGAATGGCATCTTTAAAACGCGCACGCGGGGATGCTTTTGGGTAAATCCTGCGCCGTGCGTGAGTTCTAATGATGTTTGAGAGCAATAATACAATCCAACTGGCAGAAAAAAAAATCCACTTACTCTCAGTTACAGAGAGAAATGTGTTCAGTGGCTGGAACCTTTAATGTACGTTTATTTCTTGGCTAAATTAAGATAAAATGATTTTCTGACCATTGCACGGGCCCATTATACAATTACTACAATTAAATAACAGATTCAGATGGTTGAGGACAAACAGAGTATTTAAATGGAAGCGTCGGGCTTTGAGGGCCAGACGGAGCCCGATCATGTTGCGGATTTATGTGCATATGAAGCGAACAGCTGGATCGGATGCAAATGTTCTTTATAGATCTGTTTCGTTGGACGCGCGGCTGATTTCTGCGGCCTTTTCCGCGTCTAATCCTCCTTTTACATTTTTAGTCATACTCCCATTAAACCAGTAATTAATGCGCGCGTCCACACGGGAATTTCCTGGCAGAAAAGAGACACCGAAGCAAGACGTGCGCCTCGACCCCCTCCGGAAAACTCCAAAATTTAAATAAAAGAGACGTGTTTTATGCCCGGAAATATCTAAATTACACTTCACCCTTATGAAAGAGTAACAGCAGTTATTTAATGGCTGCCTGCGTCACTTCCTCAATTTATATCGATTTTTTATAATAAAAGGACGCATTTTGTCACGGGCATTTTTTATAAACAAAGCACGTTGAGGCAAATGCAAATGCAAAACACACACACACACACCACACACACACACACACACACACACACACACACACACACACACACATTAAAGGAAGGTAAACGAAGCCTGCAAACATCCACTGTCACTGTGCGTCACGTACAAATCACGCCTCTCCGCAGAGACTCGGGGGTCGGCAATATTCTTCCCTTACCTCCTTATACAAGAGAGGGTGTGTGTGTGTGTGGGGGGGGGGGGGGGGGGGGGGGGGGAGTCCGTGAGGAGCCTCCTCTTTCTCACACAGCAAAGGTAGAGATGAATGCCTGGAGTTCAGAGGAGGCTGGTGGGTATGAAATCTTTCGCCTCGGGGCCAAACCGGCGGCTTCTTTTCATTTCAAGCGTTTATCGATTCTCCGTTGTCATCTTCGGCGACGCAGAAGGACACTTGAAAGAATTTCTGATGGGCTGTGATGTGAGAAAAAGGGGTGACCTGCTCTGCCTGACGCTCTCTCCTGACTCTTAACGAGCACATCAGCGCTCAGCGTCAGCTACATTTGGACATCTCAACTTTTCTTCTTCCTGCGCATCGGAGAGGACGTGTTTTTTTTTATTTTTTTTATTTAAACAACTCCTGCACAGATTTGCACGACTGGAGCGGAAATGTAAAATATATGCCTCAACAGACAAATGTCCAAAATGTCCTATTTGATTTTATCAATGCATCCTGCTCGCACGTTTTCCTCTAAACAATTTCCCATTGATACGAGATTTCAATCTTTAAAACGGCCTAGAATTTAGATCAAGAACACAAAATAGTGAGCAAAAAAAAAATCATAGTTCAGACAAGTTGAAAAAAATGAAGCAATGGAATATATTGTTCTTCACTCAGGAGAGATGAATTATATCTCGACTTCTAAATTAATTCCTAGGCCACCTCTAAAAGTTGAATTAAATCCACAGAATTCAGTAAAATATACAAGCCCTTGCTGTATACACCCTCATTATTTTGTTGCACTGGGAAGCTTGAGTAATGTGGAAGTGATGTTGTTCCATTATTTAGGGGTGCCTACTTCCCGAGAAACAGGCCCAAGTTTCTCTCTTTTTTCACTTTTACCCTCAAACCACATGTGATTGTCGCCTAGCCTTCTGTCTGGCCAACAATCTGTGGCCAAGTCGTAAAATCTGGTGTTTCCAAAGCCACAAATCTTTAAACAAATCAGTTTATGCACTGCTAATATGTTAGAAATATTGTAATGGCTGGGAACTTAGTTTTATTGTGTGGTGGGGCTCTTCCATTTAAACGGGTGATGAGGACGGAAGAGGAAGGTGGAGGAGAGTTAGAAAAAGACAAAACACGAGAAGAATCCCCCGTGAGACAGAAATGTGTGTGTATATCCATTTGTCAAGTATCACTCCAAGAATGTTATTAGCTACAAAGCTGCCTGTAAATTAACCAAATTAAAAGGATAGCTTTTGATAGCTCTTGAGCTTGTTGAGCAGCTTTATGGCTGATCCTTACTATTCCAGCTCTGTCACAGTACCAGAGGGAGACAAGATGCACCGACGCTGAGGGCTCCAGCTCAGCCTCGCAGCCTGCGGTCGCCAACATTATATGCGAGGCCAGTAAATGATCTACATGATAGGCTAACCTCACTTCTCCCAGTAAGGCCGGCTAACATGGTGTATATTTAAAAAGTACTCAGCTTTTCGCATTTGTCTCTTCTTCTGTAATTATCCTATCCTCAGCTTCCAAAGAAAACGCTTCGCTGATGTCATTGTGGTTTTGGCCCTCTGACTGCTCCAATATTAATCCCATGCGTGAAGCAGTTTCAAAAGGATTATTCTGAATTAAACTCTAGTCTGTGTTTTTATGTGAACACATTAACTCCTGTCACTGCTGGTCAGGCAGACCGACCTGTCTCCACTCACCCTGACTTCGGGCATGACACGGTCCCGTTCGGACATGATTAAAAATGTCCCCTGGACTCATTAGCCTGTCAGAACGGGACTGACGGACGGACAGGACTGCTGCGGCGCTGCGGAACGCGACCACGCTCATCAGCACATGCATAAACACATGCGACATCAGCCTTAATCACAGGTGTGAGCGGGCCAATAAATTGCTCCAGCAGGTCTCTAATCAATTACATGAAAAATCAATGGGAATCTGCCACTAACCAGCCTGAGGGGAAATCGGCCAAGAATGAAATTGGTGTGATAAAATGACCATCATGCCTCCCACCCCGTCGATAACATGTAAAACAGTTTGGCTACATACTAAGTCTCCTGTTAGCAGAGCAGAAAAGGACCCGGAGGTCACAGCTGGAATCAGTTCTGTTCTAATTGGTCTACTGTGGCAGTGAGAGAGAGAGACATAGAGACAGAGAGAGAGAGAGAGCGGGAGGGTTAGATGGTGTGTGTGTGTGTGTGTGTGGAGTTCTCTGCAACTCGGCAGGTTTCTCTCACCCTGTCATGTCTGACCATCTTGATAAATCGTGACCATCTGTGACCCGAAATATTTCCCTCCATCACTTTATTATTTGATTTCAGGGTAAATACCAAAGAGTAAGTGAGGAAGTGTAGCTAGGCTACTCAGGCGCGGATCAGCCTCTGGCCAGACCCCTGCGCCGCAGTAGCTGCACTGTTGGAGGCATTTAGAATGCCCGCCAGCAGGGCATTTACTTTGTGCGCTTGTGGAAATGACATGACGTTTTGGCCCTGTGACCGTTTTGTAAATTCAAATGGAAAATGCGTAACAGTAGATTTATAGTGAAGGAGTGCAGCTGTTACAGTCTGTGTCGTGGTGATGCATAATTACGTTAATGGGAAGGTTACGCTGTAGCTAGAACACATCCTGAACGTAGCACAGATGCAGATCGTTGGCCTTTACAGGAACCAGTTAGGCTGCACAGCTTTCATTTGTGGCTCAGAAACGAGTTTAAGATACGCTGCTGATGTAAATGTGTGGGTTTGTGCATGCAAATGCAGGGGTAACTCTTTATCACTGATGTGTTAAATTATTTTTTAAACTCATTTTGTGGCTGAGGAGGAGTTCTTTTCTCTCGGAGAAGAGACAACCGACGCTAAAACAAACAGGAGAATGTGGGAAACATTATTTACAGTGTTCAGAGGACAAGACTGGAGCTTCGGGGAAATGCATGAGGGTATGCTAACATTAGCAATACTGACAACTATGTACACCCACGCTCTCCGAGACTGATCGGTAGCTCTCGGCTCACTTGGAAGTTAAATCAAGGCGGCGGCAAAAATAGTAGCTGGCACCAGGAACAGGTTACTGATATTTTCCAGGAAATCTAAAAAAAGTAAGTAGCATCAGACACTAGTGGAAATGACAAATATTCCTGCCAGTATTGCTGAAATATTTGCATTTTACTGTTGATGTAATCTTCCTCTTGATGAAAAACTTGAAAACTATTGAAATTTTGAGCAGAACATCAAAATAAACCAGGCAATAAAGAGAAATCAAAGAGGAGAACATAATCTACTAAAATGAAAATGATACCGTATAAAAGGTGCAGCAAAGCCAGAGTGACAGAGAAGGAAAATGGCAGGTGAGAAGGACACTAATCTGAAATCAGGATGCGAATCCTGGGTCCAGTGTTCTAATTAGTTCCGGTGTTTCATGTTCATCTCTGCTTTCCTGTGTTCCTCATCTCATGGCTTATCTGTACAAATACAGTTAAAACAGCTCGTCTCTTGCCATCGCCAGATTACACGATGCACGCGCACTCGTCACACGACCCTAAAGTTAAAGCTCCGTATATAAAATATAACGCTGTGGCAAATTTAAAGAAACTAGGCAGCAGACTTTAGAAGCTCTGAGCTGAAGGATTTCACACAGACCGACACTTGTGCTCTTCCAGGTGGGTGTTTGTGCACTCGGGGCCCGTCCGCCGAGGCCAGGTCTGATGCGTGTGCACGAGTGGCAGGGACGAGAGTGCGGAAAGAAAGGGGGAGCGAGGCCGTTTGTGAATGAGGAGGTGGGGGTGTCTAATCCAGTCCCAGTGTGAAACTGTTGACATTTGTGCTTTTTTCCCTTCATTATGTGACTGGGCCTGTTTTGCGCTGGATTAGCTGCAAATCTCCCATGCAGCACATTCAGCATGCCACTAGTAGTTTAACTTCATTAATAATGGATGAAGAGATTGTAATCCAGGAGTAAGAGAGCATGGAAGAGAGAGAGAGAGAGAGAGAGAGAGAGAGAGAGAGAGAGAGAGAGAGAGAGAGAGAGAGAGAGAGAGCACCCCTCTGGCAGTATCAGATCTTCTTTTGACATGATCCTGCAATGGTGAACATTACTATTACCCCAACCCACATGTAATATCACATCAATACCTTTGTTTCGGGCTTTAATTTGCCTGGAAACCACAAAGGCAGGTGGTGAGTAATGGAATACGTGAAGGGGTGAATAAAGAAGCGTGTCTTCGGAAGTCTCGGCGGCATGCATTGTATCTTCCATTGATTGTGTTTACTCAAGCTTCTCATTGCAGACTATTATAGAATTCTGGGGGACACACCCTGGTCTAACAGCAGGATAAGGGGGATTAAAGGTATGCATATTCACTATTCCTCCCTCCAACGCCAGCTTTGATTCCTGTCAGCACAGCAGAGAAAACAACGGCTGTTGAGTTGTTATTTTAGGCGAGGAATATAATAGAAATAATTCATCACCTCCCTTCCCTTTTGCTTTACTAACTGCAGCGATTCCACACCCGCGATGCAGCCGAAAGCTGAGGGAAACAGAATGGCGGCTTCTTGAATCGGTCATTCGCTCTCTTGGTCATTCATCGTGCCGAACAAGGACGGGAAAAATGTTCATGGCACCAGCGTTACAGGGCTGCTCTCACGATCATTTAAGTACGACACTATTACTATGAAGAGGGAATTTGTGTCGGATACATAACGGCGAATCTTATTCACCATTGTTTAATCTCGCCGCGTTATTTTGGGGTTTGACTTCAATGACATCATGTTTTCTGGTTTAAATGAAAGCCTTGTCCAGTGTTTCTATTCATACGTTTACTGTGCACCACAGGCTGATCAGTTGTCCTCCATCCTGTCACGATGAGGCCACAGTGCCAACATTATGAGAGGGAATGCCCTTTTAAATGATTATTTTTGACAAGAACTAAGTGAGACTTGTTTGGTTAGAATGTGTCTGTTTGTCAGTTCTGGTCTCTATATCCTGAGCGTAAACGAGTGCCCACACACGTTCTTCAATGTCATATTCACATTTCGGTAACACATTTTTTAATTGTGCCATCAATCTCAAGATGAATGTATCTGGAAGATGTGACAAGCAAAGGTGACAAGGAAAAGCTGCCTTTGCACAGGAAGAAACCTTGAGCAGGACCAGGCTCATTTATGGGGAGACCCTCCTGCTGATGGCCAGCTGGGTATCCTCCAGCATATGTACAACCTCCAGCATATGTACAATTAAAGTGTCGCATTATATTTGTTATATCATCATATTTTTTTCCCCTTTTGATCATTTGATTCTGGTTGTAACTATGAAATGTCACATTGGCCGCTGCTAATTCTGTGGGAGGTGGAGGACGGGGTCTATTACCTGGGGTGCTGCTCGATAAGGCCAGATAGGCAACTAGTGGGGGTCCAGGGCCAGTAGGGGGCCTTCAGTGTGGGCAAACCAAACCTCAAGGAAGCACCAAAGCCGAGAATCTCCTGGCTGTGGGGAGCATGCATTTGCAATCTCTCTGAAAGGAAATATAGTGAAAAAGGGGGTTGGCTTTATATGAATTTGGGTGCCATAGTTTCCAAAAATGTGAAATTGTCACTGCAAATTTAAATGTGGTGTAGAACAAACAGTAAAGTTTGAGTGCCTTAAACTATAGGTCAGCGTGGACAGTGCTGGGGGTGTCAGCGGACATCCACACACAAGGACCTTGACCATCAGGTCACACAGTTAAATCCAGGCTGTCGAAGGTGTGGAGGACACCAGGAGACATCCTGATGGGTGAGGTGCCACATTGCTGTTAATAAATGCTTAATGGACGAAGCTTAGGTGATGTCACAGTTCATTGTGACGGCAGTCAGCAGCCTCGTAAATAAAGCTCGCACTTGTTTCCAAGTGCGTCTTCAGGCCGGCACCACTGACCCCTGGCATGTTGTGAATGTCACAACACACACACAAACCCTTTACTCACACTGGGGGACTATTTAGAACCTCCAGTTGAACGTAATGTTCATTATTTTTTTTGACATGGAAAGAAACTGGAGTAACATCATCTAATAACACTTACAAATGCCAGGGCCAGACCCAAACCTGGAACGTTCTTACCATTAAGAGACTGTTCTAAACACTGCAGCACCATGTCCACCTTCTCCTTTCACACCTCCAGAGGAAATAATGTCTTTAACGAGACCACAGGTACAAGAAGTTTAGGCCACTATGAGGGAGAAAGAAGAGGATCATCTCACACCTCTAAACTTTAGACTTCAGGATGGTTCCTCTTCCCCCTGGTCCAATCTGACTCCCTTTTCTTTTCCCACTTTCCATCCTTCATCCCTTTCTCTACATCTGCTTTCCTCTGCACACTTCAGTGACTCATGTGAGCACCAGAACATAATGTCTAATACTTTCTGAAGAGCAGCCTTCCAAAGTAATACACAGCAGAGCTTTATCCTCGTCACGAAAGGGACATTTCCGCGGCGGCTGCCTCTACATAACAAAAAGCGCTAATGCTGAGTGCGAAGTTACATCTGGTTCCCTCTTACTGGGACTAAAGCTAGTCTGCTGACATTCAGGATAGACCCAGCCAGCACTGGGCCTGTGCTTTCCGTGTCTTTCGGAGGCTGCAGTGCATGCGACGCGTCAGCCAAGGCCACATAAGCCCTGAAGCATTGCCCCCCCCGACTCTAATGTTTCAATTAATTGCAGGGCTGTCACGAACGGTGTTCAGCTAACAGGAACCACACCGACTTTGACAGCAAAGCTCTGATTGTTGATGGATGTAATTAGAAGAGTTAAGTCTCTTTCCAGATCATTTTACACAACTGTGCCCCCTCCCTCTGCCACCCTCCACTCTTTAATGTACATGCGATGGGGGTTTTCTAAAGCATCACAAGGAGACGTCTCGTCCTTGTTGCCAATGGATGCTGCAAACTGTCGTAAAGATAGTGAGGAGTTTCGGGAGTGACTCCGTAATCTGTTGTGTCAATAAATGTGATGATTCCCGATGCCGGTTTGAGCCATCAAGGCAGATGGTGTTTAGAAGTGCATTTTTCAGTCCTTGCTCATTCCCCAGCTTCACCCCGCTGTTGCCACTGCTGTGTCTGATGCTGTGTGAGCTTTGCGCAGGCATTCCTAACAGAGGCAAAACAGGCCTGCATTGAACTCTTGCCACCCCCAGGTCACAAGAGAGCTTCTCTGACCTTCAGGCTACTCCAGAAAAAGTGCAGAGAAATGAGAGAATTTATTATTTGGGAGGGGAAAAAGAAAAGTTGGAAGACTGTGAAAGAAAAGCAAGCATGGGAGTGGAACTAAAGCCATCATTAAATGACTGATAATGCCTAATGTGATGGATCACGCAAGTGCCGTGCATCCCTGGTGGGGCACATGACTTCATTTTGCATGTGTGGTGTGACAGACATCCCCCTAAGGCCATTCTGAGGCTCTGGGCACTTCTGCTGCGGTTTTGTCATATTTGAATTTTAAAATGTGGCATGAGCTCAATCTGATTAGGTAAATTAATCTGAGTATTATTGTATCACATTCCATTTTCGGGAGATTCAGTTGCAGACGACTCTTTGAACCTCGACTGAGTTATCTGAAGTACTTGTTTCAGAAGTTCTCCTTTAATCCAAACAAGAAAAAGTAATGGAACTGAATAATAGGACCTGGAGTTTCCAGAGAGACGTGATTTATGTTTCGGTCATACGTATACTGTCATTTACGCCGGTTGCGTTGCCAGATGGAGTGAAAATTATGACTGTTTTCTGATTAGGCATGCTTGTTTCAATCAAGGAAAAGTCAAGCCAAAAGGCCCTTTGCAGCTGTTAGATTCACGCCCGACATCCATGTTGTACAGAAAACGCCACATCGATGGATCGCGCATGTTGAATTATGTCTATTCTCCAAAATCCTGCCTGAAAAAGCAAAGACATGCTTTGTTGTTTAATAGTCCAAGAAGATAAAAGATTTGGATTTACTGCCAGTGAACAGAGGACCTCAGGTAATCATTGATTGATATTTTCCATTATCCGGTCAGACGTGAATCCAGCCAAGGTTGACAGGTCGCGGGCCCGTGATCCTCTCAAAGAGAATCATAGATCCTCCGGTGTGTTGGAGGCTTGGCCCTTACAGCCCAACTGAGTCTTAACCCCTTCCATGGCGCTCGTGGTTATAACACAGAGTGTTCTGGTCACCGTACCCGAGGGGCAGTTCAAATACCAACAGGTCATCGGGGGGCCTATATTAACAGAACCAAGGCTTTGTCACCAATCCCACTCAACTTCAAAGATCTTTAGTGGAAAAAGATCAATCAACTTCCGACTCCATAACTGGTTCACACCCACAGAAAAAACACAACACAGAGATTTTTTTCCGCTTATTTCCAACTATCATCTTCAATGTCTGACTGAAAAAGAAGTCAACATTAGCCTGAAGATTTGATCGAAATGAAAGTCGAATCGATCAAATTAGCATAAGACGTGCTAACTGTGGCGCAGCTCACTTTTCCAGATTTGATCATTCTCATATTTTGAAGACAAAGATAGCTCTCTCATTCGCTCTGCTCCTTTCTTTCCCACGGCACCCAATTAGTGAACGCACCAATTACCTCAGCATACAACCCATTGATCTCTGCAGCTTCTGAACCAAATCAAAGAATAAGCTGGAAACAGACTTTGTAAATCACCAGTTTAATAATAATTTAGTGGTTCTCTACACGACACACACACAAACACACATAGGCACACACACGTCTCGCTAACTTTAATATCGGTGGCTTAGAAAAAAGGTCACGTTGACTCTTTTCAGCAGGCAGCCACGTCACTGTTGCTCGGTAAAAAGTCAAGTGAAATGTTCATAATCTCTATAGATTGTATTTTTCTACCCCGTGAATCCATTTTTAATAGAAAAATTAGTTAGAGGAATCTTGTTAGCATCATTTTACAATAAGTTAAATATTTTAACCTTTTTGTTTCTGTTTTCATTCTGCCCGTGTCTGCCGATGGAATGGAGGGCCACGGCAGTGCTGTAAAGGGCAGGTACGTATTGGTGTCCCAGAAGGTCACAGACAAGGCTCCACTCCTGTTAGCATGCAGCGGTGGTCTTTTCTGAGGCTTCAGCATTGCAAGTAAATGAAAAAACTCACACACATCAACTTAGGGATGCATCTAAAATTCATCTGTTGCAATGACCCAATGCTACAGAGACTGATACCTCCCCTCTGACCTCCCCTAGCTGAATTAGACTCTGTGTCTCTTCAGTCCAAAGGAAAATATCATTAATTCCTGCAGCCACCAGAAGACCTGGCACCTACCTGTAAACACATTCTTACTTAGATCCTTTACTGACACTCCTCAGAAGCTGGTTTCCTGGGAGAACAGTCTTAGAATTATGAGGCTGATGGTTCACTATCAGCTGCACATTCCAGCTCCAGTTATACAGACTCTTTAAATTCTTGGTCTCAAATAAAAACCGTGCGGCAACCATCTTCTCTGCATTCAAAGGCCTCTAGATAGCATAAATATCCCACCTATTGGTTTAAATTCCACCACTCATCCACGATGATCTTCTGACCAGCCTCTGCTTTTGTTACTTGCACTTTTACAAGGTGAGAAGTCAACTCCAACAACAATGGGAAACAGAGCTGGTGCATCAGCTGCAGCCGTCCATCATATTTCAATCAATCACTGTCATTAGGCCCCGCGCCAGCCTCACAACAGCCTTTCTGCCACTCTGTCGTGTACCCCCGAGGAATGTTGGGTAATGAGGGAGGGCAAGTGGCATCCGCGTGTCCAATTACAAGACTTGATGAGAAGAAAGGAAAAATTTGTCATGTGAGGGTGAGCGACCTCTTCCATATTCACTTGCGAATTGTTTAGTTCTGCTTCATCTAGAGTAAAATTGGAATGGACTTCCTGCGTTTGACTGGAGGTAAGGTCTTAGCGGGGAAAGGAGTTTACGACAGGGAAAGGGATTATTGTTGACATCTTGGGTGATAAGAATAAACTTGTGGGGCATTTTAATCTCACGTCATTTGTCAGTCAAACACTTTCCATCGCTTCGTTTCCACTGACGACTGTTTGTGGCTCAAAAGCCTCCGTCAGGTTTTTATTTCCACTGCCGGGCGTGTTGCTGCATTTGCTGTGTAATTATTGCGACATCACGGCAACGTGACACCGTGCAGCTCACAAATAATTGTAGTGTAGCTTTAATTAATAGTGGCACACTGTCACACAAGGGTGAAGAGTGGCCGTCGAGCGTCGGTGGACTGGAGAGGATCGAGATCCTCCCATATTCCTCCGTGCCACCATTCATCTGACCAAAGGGTGAAATAAAGCGGGGCCACGGTGGATGCGGGGTTTACGAAACCATCCCTATTCTGTATCAGAGGCCCTCTGAACATCAGGAGGAGCAAGCTTGTTCCATATCCACAGTCAGGATGAGATGACAGCTACAACTGGTGAAAAAACCCGACTGAAGAAGAAGGGCAGTGGAACCACGAGTCTACCCCGATTGTGCATTCATCAAGTGGAGGGAGCAGGATTTGGGGGGATTCCAGCGCGATCCTGGGTCATTCCTGTTCCTCATCGACAGGCGTCTAATGCATTTCTTTTATTTACAGAAATATGATGATGTTGGAAAACCGTAAGAAACACACGTGGCGCTGGTGATTGGGTCAAGGACCAGCCTGATCCATTTCTACAGCAGATTTCTTCAGGCAAAAGTTCAACCTCATTGACACATAAAATCTGAACATTTCCAAGAACCTGTAGAGATGAAATATGTTTATTTACTGTCTTAGCCTGGTGAATTTGTAGATATTAATTCTCAGAGGCTGTAATTCATCTTCAGCATTTCAGAGTTGAGTGCTCAGATTAAGCAGTAGATTTTAAATGGCAGCAAATATCACATCGTGGCTCGGAAGAAATGCAGATCTCAGTGCTAATCTGTGCTACAAACAGCCACTGTTGAAGAGGGCACCGCGAGGTATTAAGCCCAAATCCTCTTTCCTGAAAATTGTTCCGAGCTCAAGTGGAAATTCCATCAGAAAATTCCGACTCATTTATAATTCATCGTCACCCCTCACCGACGGCTCAGCAGAGGTGATGAAAAACGATGGCAGATATGCAAGTGTATCATGTGAAACCCTAATATATTGCTATCAAAAGCAGTGAACTGGAAAAGACGGGATTTAATATGATATCTGCTCTAAAATCCTCACTAATTCAATAACATTATGCCCCAGATTTATTAGGCATCCCATTTCCAGTAAACACATCTGCTTATATGAAGTTTGATGCAGCCTGTGCGACAAAAGGACAAAGGTGAAATAAATTGCACACGTTCCCTTTCCAATCCATTGTCTTTTCCATTTTTCTACCACTTATAATGTTTTCCTCTGGAACATGCTGGACTGTACAGTTGGCCACGATTGCGCCTCTAAACTTTAACTCACACGAAGGGTTGAATCACACCATTACATGCTGATCACTCTGTTTTAAGTCCCTTGATCCAGTCTGATTTATGGATGGTATAGAAGAATCCCCCCATCCCCCGTCTGTGATTTGGACGCATTATTTTGAGGAAGACTGCAGCTAAATTTAGAGTTATCTGTCATCACCTAACTGGAGGAATTCCATTTGAAAAAACAGACACATGTTGCACATTATCCTTCGCAAACGTTCTGGTCTTATCTATTTTGTCACAACGTATTATTCTAGCACATATTTTCGCTTCTTCAAAGTCGGAATATTGTATTGACATAGCCGTAGTGTTTTGGATCTGATGTTGCTGTTGCTAGATCCCTGTTATCCCAGAGTCAGAGATACTCTCATTGGACCGGAACTAACCACATTATTGAAGAAGGTGCTAAGTTTGTGCTCCTCACCGCTCTCCTCCCATCTGCAAAAGGTAGCGCTACCTTTTTGGACGCCAATGGAGCCAGTATCCATGTTAGCAGGAATAATGGAATTGTTGTCTTTTGGCCTGTATTTGCCCTTTTTCTGTATAAAACTGTTTCCCTTTTAAAGGAGTCCCAGAGATATGTTCATGATAGTAGAGATGTTTTCAGACTTCTGGAACCAATTAAGGCTTGTGTAAAATGTCATCCTATCAGTTTGATTTGTGGTCAAACATGGCGTTCGTACATGATTTATAACAATTCGAAAGCCCGGTTCTGAATCACAGTTTCATTGTGAATGTGGCACAAAAGCCTCTGTCACAACTTTTCAATCTTGTCGCGCTTGATTCTCTGATTCTGGCTAAAATATTTAGAATTTTTCGGCGTGTAGTTGCAAGATGGTGGCGAGCCTGTGTCAGTGCGATATGTGGTTGTTGTGACAGCAGGGCCGCTGTGTTCACAAACACATGACAGAGGTTTGTGGGGAAGAATAACTGAGCCTGCCGTGGTGTTGACACCTACAGCTGTCTCCAGGGTTGGCATAAAGATCTGACACTCATGGCGGTCCAACACAGACACCAGCTGGGCCTGGAGCCAGAGAAAATGTCTTTCACCTCCTTACATCAACGCCGCCACTCTCTCTCCTCTACCACTATGACTCTTACACCTTCTGCTGATGACTTTTCTCTCTTTCCTCTTCTGTATGTCCTTGTTCCAAGCACTTTCCCTTCGCCATCATTTCAGTCCCTCTTCTGCTTCAACCTCTGCCAGTTCCTCTCTCAATCCCTTTTCCCCAATTTGTTCTGTCTCCTCCCACTTGCAAAACCTTTCCAGTGACACACCACTGAATTTCTGCCAACTTTTCTTCCCCCCTCGAGCATCAGTCTCTGTGGCACAGTAGCTCTTGACTTTTGTGATGACTTCATATGCCTCTCTTAGGTTTGGTGGTAGTCAACTGAAGCAGAGAACGAGAGCTCTCAAGAGTCACAAGTGCTGTTTTTGCAGCCGTGGGATAACCGTATTAACCACTTCTGCATTTCAATGTGTTCTCTTCTCCAGACTGAAACGCATGACTGTACTGAGCTCAGAAAATGGGTGATTTCTATTATTATACAGTAATTTCCTTTTGATTCAGTTGCGTGCAGTTGTGGAAATAGAAGATCAAATGTGCTCATGAGAATGTTTCTATTATAAATTTATTAGTGTTTTATTGGAGAAGTTATGAGGTAGCATGTCGTGAAATAAAAATCACTTCCATGAATGCAGAAATGATTAAAAACTTTGCACAAAAGAAGAGTTATTAAATGTAAATTTAAACTGATGAACACTTGATCTGTTTCAGCAACTGCTGAGCGAGAACTTCATGAAGAAGAACCATCTATCTGGCACATTTGCTGTGCAGGAACTGGAACCAATGGTAGCTATGAGAAGACTGTTTTGCCTCAGTAGGAAGCCCCCCCATCGACCACATGTATGAACATTTAAAACACCAACAGCTGACATTTTGAAACATAGAAAAGAATGGCTGCAAATGGACCCAGACCAAAGTCCTGGCTATTCTTAAGATCCATAGTACTTTTGTAGGAAGGTTAAATCTCTTTCTATTTCTGTGCAACTAGCAGAACTGGGTTAGCACCAGTGGCAACGCAGAGTATTTAAATCCATGAAAAAACTTTATTTACCAGGTGTTGGTGCTGCTGAATGTAAGGGCCAGTCACGTTACAGGTCGCCCTGGTTGCACAAATAAAATCAGGGTATCGTTGTCCTTCAGCTCCTGGAATTAATTGGAGCAAAGGTTTCTTTACGTCTTTGGTGTGACTTTTCCTTCTGGATGATACAGTCCTAATGGAAATACAGTCAACAGTGGGTCACAGAATACAGAGAATTGCACACATTTAGCTTTTCTTTTACTTTTGGTGGAAAAGTAGCGAATCCCTGCAGCCAACAGCAGTCTGCCAACGAACCCTCGCAGCAGTCCTTTCATCTGAAAACTCCTAGCATCCCCAATTTTCAGAGGGAAACATGTCCTTCAGCGTGACACTCTGGTGTGGAAAGCATCTACATTGGCAAATGTCACTGTGATGTAATATAACAGATAATTTCTTGCTTGAGTTTAGATGTGAAATGTATACGCCACTTAGCTCAGATTCTGGGCGGATGAAAGTATCATTCTCAAAATAACCCTGCAACTTTCAGCTAGTAAGGGATGAAGTCCTGCCTTAGCCTGTAGCGCAGAATGGGAGTTTAATACATTTTAACGTTTCAGAAATTGCACAAGTTGCACTTTGAAGAGAGCATGGGACGGCTACACCATTATTTAAACTCTGCATGTCAATCATTTCACCATGAGTACTTCTGTGGAATAAGTCCTACAACCACAAGGTATGCGTCGTTGCCAGTGTATATTTATGTTCCAACTTAGAAATTGCCTCGCTGTGTTCAACACATTTGAAACATCCAAGAACATTAGGCTGGCTGTTGCCTAGACAAGCTTAAGGTGAGAGGACGTGTGAAAAGGTCTGCTCTTGGAGCAAAAGACAATAATAAAAGAGTCATTTATTTTGAACAATGCCAGTTTGTATTCTAGATCTGACATTGAGACTGAAAACACAACTGCCCGAAGGCCTTCTATAGGTTTGATGTAAATGAACACACAAAGTTGCACACTTTTGGACCATTGTTAAAGTTTTTTTTTATTGAGTTAGAAAATTACATTCAGAGTGAAAAAAAATAAAAATAATAATTTGACAATGTATTGTGACAGGTTTTTTGTGAATATAATCTTTTATGTGCATCTCTGAATCCTTAGTGTAAAACCCTTTATTTAAAGACCATCTAAAAAGTGCAGCTGCTTCAGTTCGCATCTTGCAGAAAAAGAAAGTTCCGTTTTTTTTGTTTTTTTTATCGAGATCACAAAAAAAGCAGGTCGGAAAGGGAATACCTTCACATTTCATTTGGAGCAAAAACGCTGATGTGGTGGTAAAAGAATACAGGCGCAAATCTGGAGGAAAGAGTGAAATAATGATCACAGTCTTGACGTGGTTCACAGAGAGATTTTTGTGGTCTCGCAGCAGCGTTACAGGAGCAATTCCCAGTTTTGACTCCTTTTACCCAAATGTTTTCCTCTCGCTAGTCTCACACTTGCCTTTTACAGGGCCCATATTTTGTGGCTCATGCTGGTGTTAAAGACCGTTAATTGGCCTGATACAGAAGGAGCTAATGACACATGTGGGAACATGGTTCATCATTATTTCAGGATGTTAAGACTGACGATGATAGCATGTGTGCGTGTACCAACTGAGCTATTACTTTTAACAATTTCAAAAACCTCTCTGCTGTAGAGTTGGATGCATGTCAGCTTAAAAAATAACCCCTTGGAGGACTACCACTTACAATCTGTGCACACAGTGGACCACAGTCATAAAGCTAGTGCATCATTGGCTGTGGAAATCATTCTAGATCCTTTTGACCTGCTTGGCTTTTATGCGAATGAGGGGAAGATTCTTTTGTTTAATCCCCTTCTGGTGACAGGGACTCTGGGCCTTGGTCCAGCAGTTATGACTGATGGTTGGGTTGTCTCCTCAGCTGCCCCTGTACCCAGCGAGAGAACAGGCTAAAGATGTAGGGGCCAAATTTAGAAGGTTATTTCTCACCCCTGGTTGATGGATTACTGTAAAGCCAAACTCTGTGTCCAACGACCAAAGTGGTAACCATATTAAACAGCCATAGGTGGGGTATCATATGTTCATCATATGCCATCATACAGAGTAAGTATTGTTTTTTTTTCCCCCAACCTTTGTCACTGCTGGACTTAAGGCCATAAAACTGATTAAGATCTTAAGCAAAGTGTATTAGGAGCCAACAACAGTGGCAGCATTTGCTTTGAAGGCTGCCTGCTGTCAGCTTATACAGTCTCCTTAGCTCCGTTTGTACTCTTTGGAGCCCAGACCAGCCAGATGTTTCTCTTTGAGCAACTGAAACTGATAGCTCACGACATGGTGTCATTTTTCAAGCCCGTATCTCCCCGCTCCGTTCAACACCCGCGTAATGCCTCATTTCTGCGGGCGGGATCTGTCCGTGTTTTAAAGTAATATTCCTTGAGAATAATTCTCAGCGTGTGCCTGGCATCCGTAAACTGTCTGAAAGCGATCTTTCGAGAGCGCAGCCTGTGTGGGAGGATTTGGCTGGTGTGTGTGTGTGTGTGTGTGTGGTGTGTGTGTGTGTGTGTATGTGCATGCGCTGGGGGATGCAAAGGCAAAGCGGCAAAGATCAATATGATTTTGTATCAAACAACACAACAGAATTTACTGCTGTCTAGTTGCTGCAAACTCAAGGGCTGTGTGTTGGGGTGGTCTTTTCTACTTTTCCAGCGTTCCTGTCCAACTCCACCACACATGTAGAAATTAACGTAGGCTTGCAAAAGGTTTGAAGGTACCGACCGACCCTGGTGACCCTTGTATACAAGTGAACTGGTAAAAACCCAGACATTTAGTCATCAAGTGAGAAAAATCTGAACAGTGATTGTTGAAAAGTGAAAAGGTCTACTTTGGTTTTCCATCCACAATCCCCCCACATTCAATGCCCTCAATACAAATAAAAGTAAAAAGTATTTTTGAGGGACCAATGCGTCCCAGGACCGTGGCCAGAACTCAGAGTGTCCTGCTCTGCAGCGTCAAACCGACCAGCTTCTCTGAAGTTCAAAACCACAACGAGTCCAACAGTTGTAGCCACTCAGCAAGAAAAATGACAGCAGTCACCTGTGCATTACATTATGAGGACATTTTTAAATAGTTGGTATAACTTTCTAAAAATAAACGTCATTGGGTATCCTTTAAACAATGTTGCACAAGTGGCTCTCATTTGCCACAGGGGGGTCTCATTCTTTCATCAGTACTGGTCAGTCTACAGTATTTTCCTGGAACACACCAGTGGAACTGGATGTCAGGGTGAAGCATATTAAATTAATCCTATGATGAAAGCCTTAATAAAAAAGATTTTTGCAGAGGCACCTACATATATTTTGATCCCCCCCCCCCCAAAATGCTGTGAGGGACATGGAAAGGTAAAGTAGTGGAGCGCACATGACGTCCCCCATTTTTTGGTGTTTTCTACAGGCTCTACTGGTAATCGGTAGAGCCTTTATTACTGGCTCTACCGATTACCAGTAGAGCCTGTAGTTTTTGTGATGATAATGACAGCTAGGATACCCGCCCATCACATTTATATCCATGAACCTGTGTAGCTTCATTTATTGATTGATGATCGGATGCATTGTCGCTACGGTAGATAGTGGACAGGATGATGCTGTCAAAGTCATCGAATCAAGACTCCTTTAAATGCAGAGAGCAGTTTATGTCCGGGCTTTAGATAAAAAATATTGTCAGCTCTGTCCTTTTCGCCCTCTGCAGGTCAAGTTCATGCCCCAGCACTTGTCCCCGCTCTTAATGAGCTGTCTGTCTTTATGTACCATGGTCAATCTTGTGTCAATCTTGGGCAATTCAAATATTTAACAGGACGTTTGGGTCTGTAACGAAAACCTGTCGAGCAAATGTGCCACAGATCGAATTTCCAGTGTGAATTTTTAGATTATAACTTAACTTTTGCTTACCGTCTGCTTCAAACAGTATTTCTCACTTATACGCATCATTTCTATCACTAGCGATTAATTAAATTTGGATGAATTTTAATCCCAAATGATTAGAATCAACCACAGATACAGTTAAATCACCACAAAGTGTAACAATAATTTAAGAAAAGGCAGTTGTGTCGCAAAAGCTGCTGGTTTAAATGTTCCATATGATTTTGCATGCATTCTTTTGTGTCTAAATTAAGCTCAGCCTCCTAATCCCCTGGCATTGTTCTGCTGGTTGGGAGCAATGCTAGACGTGCCTGTGGAGGCACAGCACTCGGAGCTCTGGCGAGGTTGGAGCCAGGACCAGCACAAGTTCATCTCATGCCACTGTGTCATCTGCCAGACAGAAATGAGTCACAGCACAACTGGAATCAAGAGGGCTGTGGTGTCAGGTGTCCCATGTGGACAAGAATAACCAATCAATGTCAAGAAAACAATGTACCACTCACATTAGCTCTGCACAGTTGGACATGGGAGCTGTTTGTGCGTAGAGGGTTTCCTGGCTTAGAAAGCTCAGAAAAAAAATGTGCTCAGGCTCTGGAGACCTATTAGCATAACTGCAAAATGCGATTTGTCACTACCTCTGTTTTCTTCAACTGCACTCTGCCTCCTTTTAATCTCTTTGTATGGTTAAAGCACGAAGGGACTTTCATCCTTTCTGGTGCGATTTGGTTTAAATGGACTTCAGCCACTCCCGTATGGTTCCCTCCCCAGAGGAAGGAAAACTTTTCATATTTCTCATCGGGGATATCACTTCAGTGCCGCACTGGGCATGTCCGGCTCACGGCTACAACAATAAAGTGTTAAATTACATTTGTTTTCACACATGTTAATCTCTGCTTGTAAAACTTACACAAGCCGGAGGAGGTGTGCTCACAGAGAAATTCCTGAGCGAGGCTGTCAGACGGCGAGTGCGTGGCCGCACTCGGTGAAATTAATGAAGTCTGTAATGGGTTATCAAAGAGCGGAACTCGATATCTGTGGCGGGGGAACCCCACCTGTTTATGGGGAGACACACTTGGTCCGTGCACACATAGATCCAAATCTCAGTCTGCCAGACCAAAAGAATTGCAGGTGGGGTTCAAATGGTCCCCCAGTTCCAGAACAACAGGTGGATAGGCACTTTTTTATGACGTCTGCCCTCTCCTTGTGTGCTTTTCACGGCGGGCAACATGAGATGACAGAATTTCCTGCCAGATAGACAGACGGGGAAACGACATCTTTTGATGAGTGAAACGTTCGAGTCCGTGTAGTCAAAGTCTGCCAGTTTCTTTCATCTTTCATGGATATGTTATACCGATGACAGAGCCCACTTTAGAAACAGAAACAACGCTTTTGCTTTTCCTGCATCATAAGACAAATATTTTGTTCAGTAATGGATGCACTGCTGAACGTCTAATAAACATTATTTTCCCATCTAGATGTGGGTTGGACACCACGCTGTGACTAAACATGTCTCTAAAGTAGCTTTAGAACGCTGTTAGCATAGCTTAGCATTAAAAAAAAAAAACAGGTGGAAAATCCAATCCAAATGGTGCTTTTATTGCCAACTCATTAACACATTGCATCTAAACCAAAGTGTAAAAGCTCTAACATACAGCTTTATGGAGAACTATGTTCAGGAAAGCTTCTTAAAGAGTTGCTGAGTCTTCTTCCATTTACAGGTTTCTTGAATTATATGTGTGACTGTCTGCATGCCGACAGTTTCTTCCTCTAAACTCTGCTAGACTTCCAGAGATTGTACCACATTTTGGCTATGATTGTGAAATTATAAAAAGGCCATTCTTATTTATAACATGCTACAAAACAGTAGAATATATATAAATATCACATCTTCTTAAGATGATATAAAGTACAACAACGTCTTCTCACAGTACAGTTTAGATGTGAGTGTTACATTCATCCAAACCATTTTTATTTCATAGTTGTGGTTTGGCATATTTAATAGTGCAAGAATATTTCTGGAACTCATTTACATGAGATAAAGATTTGCTCCTATTTTGAAGTCTAATTGAAACCAAAACTGACTTTTACTCTTTCACTGATGCATATATCACAAATGGCAGATTTAATTCCAAACATGTTTTCTATAAACTGAATTAACTGTTCCTCTTATGTCAGTTGTCTAATATGACCCATTTTCCAGCGTGTTCGTGTCAGAAGTAAATTAATGACAGCTCATACTGACAGCAAAGTTTCCCAGTTATTAGAACTTTCGTAGACTTTTAATGGGTTTTATCTTGGATAAAACAAACCAACTGAGAAAACAATGTCACTCCAGCGTAACTGTTTTCCAAATACTGCCCCCAATGTTTATTTTCCATCCCAGTGAACTATGTACCAATTATCATATTAACTTCTTTTGAATTCACTTATATATAGAACGTCCTAAATCACTGTACAGAAGTGCTAATCATTTTCTCGGCACCAGGGCCTGAACATCGCCAGATCAAAGCTAAGCTCCATCGATGCTGGAATGTTTTACGCTCTGGACTATTTTTAGCCTCTCCTTGCTAACTATCTGCCTTTTGGAAATGATTGGAGATTAGCGCTGTTTTCGTTCTGGTGATGAGTAAACATCGCTCCATTTATTCGGAGGCTCAGAATACTCCCAGTGCGGTGTTCTGGATAGGCACCTGCTATTTTGGGGAGCATATGGCGAGGGGTGTGCTAAATGGAGACGGTCTTGTTTTACATTCCGATAAATATTATCCGTGTGTGCGCATGTTGGATTTGTGTGTGTGTGTATGGGTGTTACGTATATGGGTGTGCATTGGTGTATCTCTCTGAGGGAAATTGAGACTGACCCAAGTGAGTGCTGAAATATAACAGCATATACGGTTTCCTCTGGTGTGGCCTGTCTGATAGTGAAACAAGCTGGTGACTGATCTCCCCCTTTATGTAAAGGTTAAAATTATTTTGAAGTGTTTCTGAAGTTCTCTTCTTTGGAAATGGCTGAAAATGTGTACAATCCCTTTATTATTCCTGGATAGACAGGAGTTTAGAGCATATACCGCTGCTACGACTAGACAGTCAAAACATTCGACAAGTTGAAGCTTTGATTAAAACCATTTCAGACATATGATCATCTAGATTAGAGTAGTTCTGTTGTTGCTATATTGTCAAGTAAATCATTGTCAGGATGATGTTCATATTTCGAGAGTACTGCGAGCTTCCAAAGATCAAAGCCAAGGGGCTTTGACTATATAGGAACCTATTATGTTATAGAACCTCGTATCAATAATATATGGCACCAGTGGTGTAAGTCACAGTATGTGGGAAAATGAGCTGCTTGACAGAGGGCTGCGCTCCCTGATTACGCAGATTGTGAATTTTATGGCAGTTTGCAACAATCACAATATAAACCAAAGGATTAATGGAAATGTGAAGGAAAAACATTTTAAACAAAAAAAGCCTACATAATGTGCAGGTATAATTTAAAACCGTTTACATCTAAAGTATATATGTTAGCCGTCTGCCACTTATACTGGATGTGGGATCGACGCCTCACGCCTGCAGACAGCTGGTCAAGTTTAGGACAGTGAAGGTTATAATCACAGTGACTGATTTCCATCTCACCACTCAGCGTGGCCCCCAGACCCCTGCTCAGGCACTCAGACAGCTGGACTTCGGTTCCAGTTTCATTACTGGTTTGGTCACTCCAAAGTACAAACTGCAGTTTGTCGTCACATCATTTGCCGTGTCTGTTGTCCATATACAGTCGGTCTTTCAGATCTCTGTCAAACACCACTAAAAGCCAACACACACACCTGAAATGAAGGTAATTTTACTTAAAAACTGCTGAAGGGGAGAACCATCTTCCTCCATTTTATGTCTCCTTCTCTTATGAGAAATGCATTTTTTTTCCACAGCATCCTTCCTCCATTTCCACCCGTTCCCCTCCCCTCTCTGCTACTTTCTCTTGCCCCTTCACGTCAGCTGTGGCCTGCACAAAAACTGATTTTCAGAGTGTTAACCACCATGTTCTTCCTGCCGATGGCAGGATTTCATTTGCAGAGCACAGGGGGCCAATATCTAGGGTAATTCCCGGGGTTTAGTGGCACTGATCTCTTCCCAGCTCACCTTGGGGAGAAAAAATTAAAGCGGCGATACGGCCTCACCCTGCTCGGCGCCGTGCACAGTGTCCTGCTCGTTGCTCCACTGCAGCCAATCGCATATGATGTCTGGTCAGTCTCATATTCACTGTCTGATAGATATGGTAAGTTGACATTAAATAGTCAGACTATTGCAGTGTTAGTTATTATATATTAATAAGTTATTATTTTTTGCATCAAAACCAAAATAAAATTAAATATATAAATGTTTTTTTTTCTGCAAGATCACAGTGTGTTTGATTGGTAGTTTGAATATACTGCATTTAACGGGGATTAATGTCTTTCATTTTAAGAGGCATTGCATATTTTATACATCACAGCAATGTGATTTTCTCTGATGCATTAAAAAAGATCTGATGTCAAATTTCACTTTCGACAAAACAACTTGTATATTTCTCTGCTATTTCAAAGGTTCCTAACCACAAAATGGCTTTTCTGATATAACATCTGAGGCCATTTTTAGGACTCTGATAAATGTCATTCCCTGTGAGTGAGACATCTGCAAAATTCCTAATTTAATTTAAAAATGTGTTGCGTGCAAAGAAGTGCTGCTAAGCAAAATGTCAAAAGACATTTTAATCAGAAGTAGCACAGTTTTTGGTGTATATTTAATGAAATGTGACGCTGGACGGGCGGACGAGGACAAACACGATGCGTTATTGCCTCCAGTGAGTACGGCAGAGACGTATGTGTCGTTGCTTTTGTGTCATTTATGTCTCCAAAGTCAAATCATTTTCTTTTAAAGCACTAATCTACACAAAGAGCAGGTTATCCCCTCACACCAGGAGTCCTGGAAAACAAGCTTTCTTTCCCCCATCAGGAGGGACATAAGACTATAATTGAAACCAAATGAGCTAATGTCTCCCTGATAAAATATTATTGTTTCTCGAAGAAAGTCCATCGCATCTCTTCTCTGCACTGTGCAAACAGGACTATTAGCTCGGGGCATTAGCATACGAAGCGTGCCGCAATGTGTTTCCAATAGCTGGGCGATGTGAACCCCCGATGGGGTATGCCTGCTGCCCTTTGAAACGATGCACCAGCAGGAAAACATAAACAAATGTTTGCCACCAAGCACGTTCAATCCCCCTTCCTCCTCCTCCTCCTCCTCCTCCTTTCACCACCCACCCTCCCCTCCCCCCTCCTCAGAATCCCACAGCCTCACATGTGAAACATTACCAGGGAGGCAGGAACATGTTTTTGGTATTAAACTATTAAACGCCCTTTCAAATAAGATATATTCCCTAATTGGCTCTTTTCCCATTTACATATTGCCTTTTTGTTTAGGGGCTGGGCTCGCCGAGTGCCAGACGGACGTGTCCAGTGGAGGTAAAGTTTATGAGCCGCAGCCGGGTGGAGAATCAGAACCACACGGAGAGAAAGAGAGCGGTCTCGTCGACGTACAAGGCAAAACAAACAGTCTGACATCTAAGTCTTGGCAGACGTGCTGATGGGTCCTTTGGTTTCTCTGTTTTTCTCCCAGATGCCTTTAATGCCTCTTATTCTGTTTTTTACTGTCACTCTTGTTTTCTTCTTCTTTCTTCTATGGTTGGTGTGCACATTTCAATAATGTCCCCAGAGCAGAGTCGCCCCCCGCCCCATCCTCCACAGTGGTACAGCAACAGTATAGCTATATCTAATGTGAAATGATACTGTCATAATGGTCAGTTCTTGCAGATCCCAAAATGGCCTCGCCCCCACACTTTAAAAAAACTCTTCACTTTCGCTGTCAGGCTGAGCAAACACAGACATCACGACTATCAGAAGAGTCGTCTTTAAGACACCGCTGCCGCTGCGGAGAAACTCAATCTATTGTTTGATGTGGACAGACAGATTGTCTTCCAAGGCTGCCAAATACTTTGTGTAAACAAGCCATATTTTAACCTTCCCCAAAGTGTGACTTCATAAAGATGAAAACATGAGGTGTCTGTTTCCCCCCTCTCTCGCCAGGGAGGCTGAATGAAAACCACATGCGTAAATACAGCCTGGTGCGCGGCGCTAAGTGCGAGCTTCAGAGAGGAAAATCAGATTGGTTTCCTGTGACAAATAATAACATTTGTGTTAAACCAGCAGTATTTTTCTCAGTCAGAGGCAGTAGCTTCAGTAATCGGAGCCAGACTAGTCTCGACTCCAGGAGGTTTGGGGACCTTTGTTACTACCTTTGTGCCAGTGTGGCCCAGATTAGCACCGATGCGACACGATGCGGTAAATACAAGCTTTGTTTTCGTCAGCTGATATGGCCTGAGGAGGAGCCCCCCTGAAGGGTATTTCTGAGGCCTATACTTACTGAAAGGGTTAATTTTCAGTTTCAGCCATCATTACTAGAGCTGGCCGGCATCAGCAGTGCAGATATTTCAGCGACAGAAATTCTAACTATGACAAATTGTCAGTGTTTAATTTGCCAGTTTGCCAACAATCTGCTTTGTAGCTTTGATTCATAATTTTAAAAATGAGGAAAGATTTTCATCGACATATTTCCACAGCTAAAAGTGCTTGTCGCTGCAGCTGGTTTGAACGCGTACGTAGCTGGAGCTTATCTGTTTTCCTGAAAGTTGGTAATGAGTGATAGATTTGGTACATGCAGTTTAGCTTAACTGAGATCAAGTAAAGGGCCCGTGGGAACCTCAGAACGATTGCAGTCCCAAACACGGTGCCGATGATGGATTGCACAGTTTTCATCACAAACTCATCTGCTTGTCTCAACTTAAGAGCTTCTGACCTTAAAGCTCCCCCCCTGTTGAGGTGATTTCAGTCGGACAAATTTTCCTTCCTTCGGGGTCTCTACCGGCTGTGAGGGGAGTGGCCACCGGACTCATCTGCCTCTTATTATGTTCCCAAATTGAGTGTGTACACAGAGGATGTGTTAATGGACAGAAATGTGGCGGTGCAGGGACATGGCGTGCGGGGCTGCTGGAGAAACTTCTTCCAAAGGCTGCCAGACATCCAGAACTCTCTGTTTATCACTGCTGTTATGTCTGGTGTTATGTTACTTGGCCCAGGATGGAAACTTAGATGTTCGTGTGTTATTTACAAGCTGCACATGTGTGTGTTCTCCTTGGAGACAACTCTAGGACTGCAAACATTCACTTATTCTCTTCTGGTTGACATCAGCTCCCAAAGTTGGTTCCCAGCAGCTTGTTTAGTCACAGAATTTTACACCTGGGCAAGTTGGCCATTTGTTGGGATTATTGCTTTTCTATGATAATGTGGCCAAAAGTCCTAGAAAACACTAATAGATGGCAAAATCAATGGCTTGATGATATCCAAATTGATTGGAATTACTTGGCGAGTCCAGGATGACCGAGTGGAAGAGTTGGTCATAGTAAAGTGAAAGTTGATGCAGAAGCATTAGCTTCTTAAATAGCAGCACTACCTCCGGAAAATATTTAAACTGTTCACATTTTCACGCTCAAATTCCTATTACGAACCTTTTACACTAGGAGCAGTTTGACCGGGTTTGGATTCATCTTTTATTTGTATTACTCATATGAAAGCACAAACAAATCCAAAATTAATTATTCTGTCGAACAGACCATAAGTCAGGATAAAGAGAAGAGAAGATTTTAAGTCATGAAGGAAATATTAGAGCAAATAAACTGGGGAAATGACAATAGGTGTGACAGGAACAGCTGGAAATATGGCAAAAAAAGACAGCAAGAGGGAATCCAACTGGTAAAGTGAAACTTAACCTTTATAACTAAATGCTCAACCCTTGCTGTGACTTTAATCTATAACCAGTTTAAGGCATAACCTAGTTTTAACCCCTAAACAGTCCACTGATGTTGTGAGGACCAGCTGAAATGTCCTCACTTCAAGGAAATTCATAATATGCTACCACACACACACACACACACACACGCACACACACACACGGACAAATCAATCATACTATCGACATCAAAAGTTCCAGCACCACGACAGCATCACCACCGTCTCTGTGAAACGTTCTTTAATCGTATGATTGGAAAAATTACTTTCACACACATGAAATATTCATGACTCTACTTTGCTGAAGCCGACTAAGACCAAACCACATATTCCATCTAGTCTGTGTGTGTGCGTGTGTTTTTTTTTAATAACGTGTGCATCCTGTTATGGAAACCAACTGGTACTTCCACAGACATCTTTAGCAACAGCTGTGTTAAAGTTGTCCCCCTCCCCCATTTGCCAATAAAAGCTAATCAAACAGCGATGTTCAGATGATGTAGCCAGGGAAGGCATGATTAGAAACAGCTTGGAGTGCAAATTGAATTAGCCCTTTTGAGATGACTTTGGCATAAGAAATTAAATGTCATCTTCACCCATACAGCGAGAAATACAAAACATGTGAATGTGAAGAGCTTTTTTCTTTTCTTTTTCTTTTTTTATGCAGGCATACATCATCACGTCAAGGATGAGGACCAGCCGTGTGCAGCTCTTCAAGACACTCAGGGGTGACAGACAGAATCATGCTCCATAGTTAGCCTTACAGCTGCTTTTAAATGGTGCCACAGCCATTCCTGCCCCCTGCTGTGCTGCATTTCCACCAAAATTTGGTGTTGACAAAATCAGATTTTAGTACAGCCACTCCATCAAAACAACCCCTAACCTTTCGCTTCACATAAATACTAAAAATAATGTGATAACGCTTTAAGACCCTGATTGATTTCTGCATTGTCGCGGTAGAAATAAGACGCTAGCTCCTCTGTCACTGTTTACAGACGTCTAATCTGAAGCTGCTGGAGACCTTTCCTCCTCCACCGTCACAGTTTGTGCCGCTCCCCGGCGCTGGATACGAAACCCTTATGCAAGAGTCATCCGAGTTAATAATGTTGAGAGCAGATGAGTGGAAGCAGACTGTGTATCTCTGTTCTCCCTGGCTCCTGCAGCCATGCCGTTGGTAGAATTTGGCTGGAGCTCTCGGCGCGGGTTCCAAAAGTCGGTTTTGGTGTGAACGCAGAGGCTCGGGTCACAACAGAGCAGTCATGTAATAAAAAACTGTGGATAATGTTCTGATGCAAAGTACCGCAAGCACTTATTCAGGGAGGTTTGCTGGCTAAAACGGGATCCAAAATACAGCAGTCGAGAACTCCATCTGGTTATTGATTACATTATGACGATTAGTAGCGTCACTGTGTCTTTTCGCACCGTAACTGTGGTTTTTGCTTGGGTAGAATGTTATAATAGTGGCACTCAGAAAGTTACATAACATTAGTCTGAACATGACAAAGCCGTAAGTAAAATATGTCTAAATAAATAGGCTGCAGGAACAAATCAAGATCTGGTGTGACCCACAATGAGAGTTATGATTATTACTCTAATCAGTCATAAGTGATTGCAAAGTTCAATTTTATCAGCGTTTAGAGTTCTGCTCATCCCTTTCTAATGTTTTGGACACTGTGCAACCAAAAACAGGAAGTCAAACTCTGTCACTTCCTGTTTTTATATAACAAGGCCTGTTCAGAGTTGGCGGGGGTTATTCTGCTGTAGATATAAGGCACATGCTGTACGGTGATGATAGATCTAAAAGTAGGTTATCCATCACCGACTGTCTTCAGTCCACAGGCTCCCGGCCAATACCACATCTATTATCAGGTTATGGGAATACAACAGGGAAAAGAGAGGTTTTTCTCAACAGAAAACTACATTAAAAACTTATGGATGAAAGTGAGAGTCTGGCAGACCTACTCATCTTCATACCGAGAGCACCAACAGTCAGGAATGTTTTCTTGCTAATGATAATTTATTATACATTTCATTACACTGACTTTGGAATCCTAATGACACTAACCAAACTTACTAAAACTTAGCAGATGAACAAGCCACATTTTAAAGTTTACATTCAGTCAACTCAAGTCCTAATAACAGTTTTAGACTCTAATTGGTCTCAATGCACTCCAACATTTTTTCCTCTGTAACATAAGGCAGAAGGAGAGAAAAAATACTGAAACTTGGCCAAAAGTGCTTTTTTTCTTACTGTAAATTAAGAAGACTGTGGGTTTTAAAGCATAACCATTAGGATAGTTAACGTAGAACCACTTTAAAGGACAGCTGCAGGACTGACGTGAATAATACAGTTTAATTTGTCTAATCTTAGCAGGAACAGTGGGTGGCTGGGATGGGGGAGTTCACTGGTATACCCCGCTGGCACTTGAAGAGAGCTGCTTCCACCACAAAGTGGTGCAAATGGCCCAAATTATCATTTTGGCTATGTTGCCGTTGTGTTTTTTGCACTGTGGCCCTTTCATTTGTAGTTTGCCTGTTGTTAACATGTGTGCACAAAAGATGACCCCGGCGGGGCTACTGTGGAAAACATGGCAAAGTCTGGCATGTGGCACAAATATGATGGTTTCTTTCTCTCCTTTTTCTCTTTTCAGGGCCACCGTTAATTTGCCAGGCGCTATAAAATCCCTATAAATAAATAATTGAACTTTGTCATTTGGAAAGTATTTACAAGAGCAAGTTTCTGCAGCGGTGTGCACTTAGCCACAGTTTAATGGCGCGTGCACAGCCCTTTTTCTTTGTAATACATATTTAAAATGCCAGTAAAATCATCTCCTCTCTGAAGGCAGGTTTCAGAGTAGCCACCCACAAGATGGGCGCTGAAAAAAAAAACTGTAAAAAATGGCAAAATAATGCAGATATCAACAGTTTTGTGGGGTACTCATCTCATCATCATGTGGTCCGCACTGAGCTGTATTTCCTGTGTTTTATTTTCCTAACTGAATTCAGCAATGCGGCATTAGGCATCGTCCCAGTCTGGGAGTGGAAAACCTCTGAATTTTCTACTCTCTGCATTTTAATTGGAGAAAGTGCTATTTTCTCGTAAAGCGATGGAGCCAAGGTCCCTCGTATGTGATTCCCCTCTGCTCAGAGTTGGTTTGCACTGGAAGCAGAGATGCTTTTTTTATGCTTTGGGAGGTTAGATAGTCTCATAGTATTTATTGTTATAATCCCTGCACACACATTATAATTATGTGACAGAGCTAATACCTCGCGCTGTGAAATGTAAACTCATGTGACATCAAATAGATGGATACGATTTCAGACCGGCTTCTGGCTGTGAAGAAGAAGAAGTAGCGACATCTTTTATGCGTTAAATTATAAACACACGTCCTCCGCAGCCGAAGCAAAAACAAATCATGCTCATGGACACCCAGCATAGAGAACAGAAGGCACACACTGGGAGCAACTTGGTGCTCTCTGTGTGTGGGTGTGTGGGTGTGTGGGTGTGTGTGCATCCCACCTAAATTAAACCATGCGGTCACCAATAGTCCCTCACCGCTCTCCCACCCCCAACCTCAGTCTCCCGGTCCCTTCAGCTGAGGCCTCTCATTGACCTTCCAGGCGCTCATTGTCCCGAAGTGAGACTTGATTACTGGCCTAAGCCCTGTGAAGGCTCGCCTCAGTGGCCACAGCTGATCTTTTATACTAATTTCGGATTAATGTGGGGTCTGCAACACTGCGTAAACACAGCCACCGAGAAGGCCCCTGCCACACAGAGCTAAACATTAATCCTTCTTAATGCTGAGAGTCAACTTCCAGTCCTTATCAGAATTTGTCTTAATCTCTGCCTAGGCTGTACAAAACTCCACTGCTCAATAGTAAAATGTACACCACAAACAACAAATGAGAGAGTCAGATAGAGATACAAGAGAGAGAGAGAGGGGTGGGGGGACGATGACTAATGCACAATGAGGAAAGGAAGTCTGAATGTAGTTGTAGAGCTCCTAATGATGGTTGGAATGATCAGAAAAGCTGCATATTTTTACCTCTGCAAGCAGAAAGCTTTACTGTCTGAACATTCCAGGCTCTGCTCTTAGACAAGCATGTTTCCTGAAACTTTCCCCGTCTCCGACTGGTTGATGCTGGTTAAAATCCAGCGACGTGTGGGTTTTGGCCATGTGGGTCCTCCAGTCCCTGTCTGGTTTGCTTCCCCAGACTGGGTGCGCTTGCCTGTAATTTTCTCAATAAGAAATGTGCGATACATTATTTCAGCAACTATCTCGGCCCCTCGAATCCTTTGATTCGTGACGGGATGTTTTCGCATCATAACCGCTGTTATATTCTCAGAATATTCATGCAAATTACTTGAAATACTCGGGCACACTTTCCGTCTGCCGTGAAATAAACAGACTGGATACAAAGTTTCAGTCCTGATCGTTTTCATATGCCAGGCTCATGCGAAAAATCACAGAATGCGAGAAAGAATTTCTTTTATTATTGATTTCTAAGCCCTGAGCTACGTTGTCATGGACTGGCTTAAGAGACCAAATTAATCCCACATTTTACACTCAAAGGTTTGGTCATGCACACTGACATATTTCACGGTTGAGATACCACGTTAGGGACATTTTCATTTGACTAGTTATTTTTTTTAAAAACCCAATAAGATAAATATTCCTACCTTAAATGAAAATCCTCTTTTATTTAGCAGTAAATCCCAGAATTATATATGAATATGCTAATTTTAAAATTAGTATCCTCTTGGAAATGAGCACCAACAGTATTTTCTAAACATAATGTCCAACAAACACTGCTGTTGTGACAAACTTTGCCTGTGTGTGTGTGTGTGTGAGGATCTTTACGTGTGTGTGTACGTCCATTAAGCGTTGAAATATAACAGCCATTTGGGAGAAACAGGCCACATACTTTAATTACAAAGTTTTAAAGCAAACGCCAAAGTGAAATAGAAGCTCTTACGTGCTCGCTGTCCACATGGACACACATCACGACCTGAACAAATCAGCTATTTAAACTGACTTTTCACTTTAACAGCCCGCAGCCGTGGTGAGTCGCTTTTTTTCTAATGCACCCTCTCAGCAGAAACAACACCGTCCATGCCGGCCTGAGGTCTTCTTACAATGCTTTTAATTGACGTCCCACCTCTGTGAAAATGGAATTTTATGCCTTCCTCCGCGCAACGATTCATCAGCCGACCTTAAATTACGGTGCGGCAGGGAACACCGAGCCGCTTCCCGTCCAAACTGGGGTCAATAACTTCAGTCTACTTTGAGAAGGTTCTGCGCTGCCTCTAGCTGCTCAACATTATTCAATTTTTACTGAGGTTAGTGAGAGTCTTTTATGAGCTGTGAACTGACCACAAATGTACGGAGTCATCCGTGCCAAAGTACATCCCTAACCCTTCTTCCCATCCTTTCTCAACTGCTCTCCTCGAGTCTATGGGAAAGGGCAAAAAAGATGGCAACAGCTTTAAAATGGAAAAATCCTTTAATGCAATCCCTACCTTATCTAAAACACCTACATATCTGTCTCCAGTCTGCGGCCTTTGAAAGGATATTTCAGGCCTGGGATCGAGGGGGGAAAATCTCCCTTCAGAGGCAGGGCTAGGGATGAGTTATAGGCTTCTAAGAGGCTGGAAATCTCTGGGGCCTGACCATGGCTTTAGCATACAGCTCCAACCACGGCCAGGGTCTAGAGAAGAAGCATCACCCCCCCAGCCCTTGTCAAAGAATGAAATATAGAGGCTGCATGAAATGATAGCGCCGATATTAAGAACTTTGAGTTTTGTTTTGGTTGTGTTTTCGGTTCACACATTTTTCGGTAAAGTGAGGCTGACGATCCGTCCGGCTAATTCTGCTGAGAGTTTAACAGGTTCTGTGATCTGCTCGTGCTTATCTGATACATGCTGAAAGCTGCTCATGCACAAGAGCATATTTCAAAATGTCTATTTTTCTAATCAAATTTATACTTGGAAAGTTACAGAAACAACTACGGCAAATGATCATGTGCCAGGTGATCCACCACATGGATCAGGGCGGAAAATCTCAAATGACAGCTTGAAAATGTACCTATGACAGCAGCGTTAACGCTCTGAGGAAAGACAAGCCGCCTCGCTCCGGGACTCCTCTATTAGCCCGTCTTCAACACGCCGCAGCGGCCAGAGCCTGTAGATTTTCCAGCAGAGGATAAAGTTCAAGGAGATAAAAGTCAGAGTCAGGGTGAGTCTTCATCAGCTCTGAGAGGGGCTCTCATCAAAGAGCTGAATCATTTGTTTTGAATTATTACGCTGTTATCAAAAGGGACTGCAGCGGCATGTTTGAGGAGGAATCCGATCTGTTTGTCCAAAAACACTGATAGGGATACTCCGGCCCAGAGGTATCATGGGAAAAGAGTGACGGCTGACAGGCAAAGGCAGCTGGGGATGGGTTTGATTGACAGCTATCAGCTATCTTTGGAATTGTGTTTACTTTTGTTTAGCAGCAGCGAGGGGCGAGCGCTGACTGTCTGGCACCTCGCTCTGTATGCAACATTTCTCGTAAATTCACCTCCTCAGCAACTCCCAGACAGGCCAGCGATGTTCAGGTTACGCTGTCAGCTCCTCAGTATTTATGACGAGCTCCACATATTCTTTGTTGTGAATGTGATTAAGTTTCACTAATGAAACGTGCGATAAGATCAGAAACAAACTGAGACTCTGGACAGATACCCTCAACAAACATTGCTTCTTTTCTAATCATTCGCCACATATTGGACTTATTTAGCCTCATACGGCAGAGGAAGATCGTACCCCTCGGGGTCATATGTTCATGCAAAGTTCACGTTAAGGTTACATTTTTCTGTTATCTCCTAAATCTTGTTTCAACTGATGAGACAGGTTAAGTCCAAGACAATAAAATGTTGCTTTTTAGCGAAAACTCTGCCAAAGATACCCTGTGATATATGCTAAAAGCAATAAATTCAGAGCATCTGACCAAATATACGCAAACTGTTTGCATCTGTTGCTGCGATTCGGGCCCAAGAGAGTTGAACCCATGAAAAAAGCAGTGTGTTGTCTTTTGGAGGGCCCAAAAACAAACTGGATTTCAAAGTGTCTGCAACCAAGGAAATTTGAGGTCAGCCTTGAGGGGGCTGGAGGGTCGGCGGTGGGGGTGTGGGGGGTATTTGGGGGTGGCGGTGGGGGTGGGGGACTATCTAACTGCACTTTACTTGTGTGAATTAGCTGACTGAAGAGTGCACGTTCAATTACAGCTTTAATTAAGTTGTGTAACAACAGTGCTGGACTTCTAAACTGGACTGGCACCTTTATTTGAATATTTACCCGCTTTGCTTCACACTCGGATGCATTTGTACTCATACATCTCTGGGATGACTCAAAGCGACGCTACAGTGTGTCCTGCAAGGTTTGTTGAACATGAGGTGTCACTAGACCCTAACTAGCTGCAACCCCCACACTACTTTTGCCCCTAGCTGGCCGTTCTCACCTTCACGGTGCACTCTGAGCCAGATTTCCCACCACCAGCAGCCAAGTCGGAATGTTCACAGAGCCTGGATCACAGATCCTCGCAACAAACAAGAGTTCTCAACAAATTTACTTCCCCAAAAAAGGTGAGTCCACAGGGGCGATGTACATCGGATTTTGCTGGAATGGAAAACTTTCAAGAAACCAGACAGCCCAAGGTGTTTGAGATATTATTGTGCTTTAACTGATACAATAAAAGCTGGAGGAAGATGTCAACGTCCAGGGGTTTGTTCATTCATCCCTGTCTGCAGAGCTACAGTGATTGATTGAGTGTATAAAATACAGTGATGAAATATTTACAATGCAGGGAATTTCATTTTCCCGGGAGGCGATTTTGTCTTCTGAAAAAGATTTCCCAGCCATAAAACCGTACAATCCTTTACATTTCAACATCATTAGCATGCATGTCCAGAATAATACAGCCACCATATCCAATAATGTCCATCTACTGACGTCTGAGCTAACAGGGACGCAACAGGTTCAACAATCAAACAAACCAACCTCATACTGTGCTGGACATTAATATTTAGTATTTAAATATGAAAAAAATAAGAATTGACAGAACCTTAACAATGTAAGGCCTCTTCAAAGGCTGGAATAGCTGCATAAGGTAACTGTAGATTACAGTATTGGTAGTTTTTTGCATTATATTGACGCAGAGATCATTTCACAACTTTTTTTCGACTGGAGGTCAGAGGTCAGAGGATTTTCACCTGAACCGACACTTGATGCTTTGGTTTTTTCCTTCACACAACCGTGAACAAAGATTCTGTCAGACATTCGGCCCGTCGACAAAACTTTCAAAGTGATGCATAAAAATTCAACAGGATGCAGGAAATTAAAGTTTGGATGCTCCAACATTCCTTGAGGGGGCCCCCTTGACGAGAAACAACACCTTCAGTATGTCCGGGTGACATGTGTTTTTGGAAAATCACCTTTGTGAAGTTTTTTAAAAAGAAACCCTTAAGTTGGAAACGTCAGGAGAGAAAGTAGGTGAATGAAGTTTCTGCTCCAACTTAGATGGAAAAGTGAAGCCAAACTACCTGGAATGTTTGCTCTTTTGCTTCCTAATTAAAGTTCCTCGTAAAGTTCATGAGTGAAACTTGTGCATTAGGATTCTGTGTTTCCTGCAACGCCGCTGTCTCATGCTGATTTGATATTTCACATTGACATTTAACAATAATCAGTGATTCTCTGCAGAGACGAGCTGTCAACAGCAGCGAACCTCCTCGTCTGCCGGAGGCGACGTGGGTCCCGTAATGAATTGCGGAGGTTTGCTTCTGAACAGCCCCCCCACCCATCCCCACCCCTCAGTTATTGATACAGCAGGTTGAGAAGATAGCTCTATTTTCTGCATAGGTGAATGATGAGCGCAGCGGCGTTTACACACTGTATTTTCCAGTGTTTGCCCTGAGGAAAGGAGCCTTGGTGGAATTTGTATTGACTCTACAAATGTTTAATGAGCAAGCAACAACAGCAGCTGGTTGCACGGCGCTCATTAAAACGACGACGCAAGGCGCGCATGTGTTCATGCACGGCAGTGACCCGGCGTGTGTGGTGAACACAGGCCATTTGGTTTTGACTGTTTTGTGAGGACTTCTTTGGCATTTTCTTCAGAGCATTTTTTTCCCCACTTTGCTAAAAGCTGTTTTCTAGCTTAGCAATAAAGACACATTTGATTCAAAATAAAACAAAATCTTGTCACAGATGCAAATCATAAATTACAAACATTCTAGATGCCAACTTTCCTTAATATGTTTTCCAAATCCCTTATATTGTGCAGAATAAAATTACAGTAATAAAGTTATGAGAAACACACTTTTAGTTAAATAAAAATTGGCTGCCTCTACTAATGATTATTTATTTAAACCTATTAGGTCACACATTTACACATCTCACTTCTTTACTTGTAATGTTCTGTATGTAATCTTTTCTTCAAAATTATCCTCTCATGTAAACCTGAAATCATCTGAAAACATCAACACAAAAAACCCTTAAATCGTGTTCTTCAAATCTATATGGCCTGGAAGCCACATCGTTGCCCCCTGAGGAGTAAAAGTACAGGAAGACACCAGGCGTTGTGTGGATCTTTAGGAGCGTGTGGACAGTCACAGTCCACAAAGCTAACCCTGTCATGTGGCAGCAGATTTGCAAGAGAGATAAACTGAGATCCTGCAGCGGATCAGGCCCAGCCTCTATCTCTAACAGAGGATTTAGCCGGCAGAGACTAAAGGAGCTGCAGCAGAATTACTGCGTACGGAGACTGAATGAGTCGTCGCATTTACCCTGCGAGCTGGTTGCTTTCGTGCCCGGATATCGTGTAGCAGGGTAATACTGCGATTTTCATCCTGTGTTACAGGTTAACGTGAGGTGCCCTTCGGAGTTCTGGGCTTATTAATCATGGCTAGATTTAATACACTTAATATCCCCAAATCAAAGCATGACGTGCTGCACATAAATAGTTGTCACAATATACATTTTAGTGGGCTTATTTCATAATTAATTGCATTCCATCGTATATTTTACATTTAAATTTTACGAATCTTAAAAGTGACAAAACACTTTTTACTTTTATTTTGTGTTCCCAAGACGAAGCAGCTAAACACGCTTCAGAATTAGCTCACACCATGGATCATACCTGACCTTTTTCAAAGAAAGCTCTAATACATTTGGCATTCTTCAGTCTCCTCCTATTCAGGGTCTCTCTTTTAGCAGCTCCTTCTGTATTACATGCATGCTAACTTTTATACGGGGCAGGATTTTACAAGAGTCCTAAATTTACTTTTAAGGGTAATTCTAGTCCTTTAGTGACCTTTTGTACCCTGCTCTTCTGACAGATTCAGTTGTGGTTTAAACATTTGCACACAATGTACATTATTATTATTATTATTATTATTATTATTATTATTATTATTATTATTATATTATTATTATTATTATTATTATATTATTAGTAGTAGTAGTAGTAGTAATGATAATAATATTAATGTTGTTGTGGAGATATTTTGATGGAGTCAAGCTTTATATGATATAATATATGATTTCCTAAGAAATCATATTGTTTTTGTTTAATAATTTGTATCCGGGGAAAAGAATGAGCTATACTGCCAAAGATGCTGGCTTGGTCGTGGTTTTCAGACAGTTAACGGTCTTGACTTCTTGGGAGCCTGACAGTGTGTGATGGGATGTGAGGAAAGTGTGTTTTAACCTGCCAATAAAATCTGGTGTCTGGTAGGAAAATAAAGAAGCAGCTGGTGACACTGGAGCCATTAGACGGGGCCAGGATCCAGAGGATGTGGCCAACGTGGCACGGATGAGATTACAGTCTCTGCTATCATAAAGGAGCAGGATCACTGGATCTGGGGCACTTTGGAAGCCAGATTTTTCTCACAATCATAATCCAAGCAATTTTTAATAAACCACAAATCAATAATTGATTAGATGAAGCCATATTTTCAGCTATCAGAAAGAGGAACCTACAGTGACGCTGACATTTTCTTTTTTATTTATAGACACAACGCTGTTAAAAGTTTGTCAGTTAAGAATTAAGTTCTACTGTAGGTGCTAATGAAAACATTAGCATTTAAGTCATTTAACACTCAACATCACAACATCAATAAAGCAGATACAACGAAAAATAACAACCATAAATCTACAATTTTGCTAATAATAAATTACATGTAATATATAAAAAAACATATTTTATGCTGTGTACATATTAAAAATACATTTGTTATAATTAGAATAATGCAACTATGCAATTGGCTTTTGGGAGAATCAGTTTAAAATAATATTTAATGGTTAAAAGAAAAAAAATGTATATCTACTGTAGCATATGTTCAAATGAACATACTCATCTGCATACATTGCAGGTCAGAGATACGGTGCAAACTGTTAGACCACCCGCCTAAACCTTGTAGCACAGCGCTGCTTTTTTATTACTACAATAGTGGTTTCACCTTTTCAGTTTAATCATTCCAGGAGATATTAAACTCTCCCGGCAGGCTGGGGGTGGGGGGCTGCTATATAGTGTAGGGATTTACTGAGGGATTTACATCCTCCTTTCTGCTCGTTCAAATCTCTGTGTCTTCTCAGATCAAATTATCATAACCATCATCGGGTGCAACTCCACCATGAAAACATAGGAAAAATAAAACACTGTCAGCAACTGCACGGAGTTCTGAGGTGGCGTAAATGTGCAGGAGAAGTTCTTCACGTGGAAACATCCAAAAGTTGCGTGATGGACACAGCAAGCGCGTTTGTACAGAGAGTTTCTTATCTTCCTGTGGCATTTCAAATCACATACGACCTCGTTAGCATTAGCGCTGCATTCCGAATGGTTGATAAAGTTCAACGCTTTAAAAAAAAAAAGGCTTTCGTGACCATCAGGGGTCGTCTCAATCAAAGCGTCTGAAGGTCACGTTTTTGTGATTGTTTTCATGAGTGAAAAATGAGATTCTATTTTTCCATGCCTTAGTCTTCATTGAATGGTGCTGGTGGGACCAAACACACCGGCCGAGAGAAAGTTTTCATATGGGCGGACTTTCATCTACTGTGGCGTATAATATATCCAGTTTAATGCATCATCAAGGGGGTTAACGCACCATCGCGTGACTAGCTGTGATGCCATAAGACTGAAAGTAAATTAATGTGAAGCTGCAGACCCCGTGACCCTTGATAAACATGGAAACCTTTATTATTATTTATCTTATTTTGGGTGTGTAAGCTGAGAGCAGACGGGGTGGGTTGACACAATGTCCGGATTGTTCCACTCTGCACGCACCTTTCTGCTGAAAGAGGGAGATGAAGGCTTTCACCTACAGGGGCACCGCTTTCCTCCTTCCATCTCTGAGCCTGAATATGGCTAGTGTGGGAAAAGGAGGGTTCTCTGCTTTTCTGCCTCTAACTGCAAGGGAACAGGTCAAATCCTCTGCCAGGTGCCCCGGGCTATTTTCCCTTCCCTCTTTTTTTTGAACACCTCCACGCCGAGACGCCGAAATCTCAGCTAGAAGATGGAGGAAGGGCGAGAAGCACTCTCCTGTTTTCACTTTTCGTGTGTGCGTGCGTGTGTGTGTGGAACCCTCTGGGGCTAAAATAATTAAGATCAATATATATGAAAGTTCAAGATACTTTTTTTTTCTCAAAGTTGGTTCATTGCAAGGTAATTAAACCATGATCTAGATCTCGTGTGAGTCAGAGAAGCTTTATTGACATATGGTATCACAGGCAATGGGCAGATTTATGCACTGTATTGCCTCAGAGTCTGCTAATTATCCTTTGGCAGTAATTGTTTTACTTTATGTTTGAGCCAATTATTGCAGTGGATATAGTAAAGTTTATACCAATGACGGCACTAATTCACTCAGTTTATCCTTCACACACTCATAGAATTAACCGTCTCCACTGCACGGCTTTAGTTTTTCAGTAATTGCTCAGGGCAGAATAGAGAGCTAAGTTGGTGAGTTTTAGATGTGCTTTGGCACAAGCATTGCGAACCATCAAACCCAGGATTGGATTATTGATTAAAGATAACAAACAAACTCCATTGTGCACGTGTGTCGACGAGGAATCATCCATCCAACTGTGTTGTGAGTGTTCTTCATCAATTTGAGAACAAAGAAATGCATAATTATCATGAATTCAGCTGACATATAAGGTGACCAAAGGTCGCGGTTGCTGTTAGCAGAACAACAAAACGCCTGTGTCAACTTTCAATTCCAGAAGAAGAAGAAGAAGAACCCCCTCACCCCCAACGCCGAAAAAAAAATAAATTGGAATTGTGGCGTTTTCACCATCGAGAAGATATCATTACCTCTGCTGAGCATGTCTGGCCAGAGTGACACCAGTCCATTACGCCGTCAAAGCCCCTCGACACCCCCCCCACCGCCACCACCAGCACTTAGAGGTCACCTTGGAGAGGATTCCACTCTCCACCGAGCCCACCAAACAACAGCCTTCACATCATGCCATTGTTCAGCCCAATTCCACATGAGATAGATACAAGAGGATTGGAGGGAGGCTGAGCAGAGCAGGACGTGTGTGTGATAAAACCAAACAGCGTGTGTGGAAGAGCAGCTGTCCCGCACTGCTTGCTGGGACGGCTGCAGCTGTTTAGGAAGCTTCATGATGATAAAGGCCGAAAGACTGTGGGGAAAAATTAGACAGCTGGGAGAATACACACAGACACAGAGCAGAGATATTAAGAGGCATAAACACGCATATAAACACCAGAGCCCACATATGAAGATGGATGACACTGGGGACTCCAGAGTGTCTCCAGCTGGGGCGTCCCAACCGCCCCCTGGGGGTCGGCTGCAGTAAAGGAATAAAGTCTCCTCCCACACTGAGGCAGAACTATTTCTGTTGTTTCAAATTCAAGGCGGATTTGTATTATTTTTGACTGCAGGGAGTTCTTCTCCATCTCATCAGTTCCTCCAATTCAGCTTCGTCTCTCCATCGGAAATTATAATACGTGTAAAAAATAAACCTTCGGGTGTAAAAGTAAATAACTGATGCTTGAACTGGTCTGAAACCTTTTGAATTTCAATGCACTCAGCATCATTTCTGACTTTCGATAACACTTTATAAAACACTTAGATCCCAGTTCTTTGCCCTCACTTCATCTTTTTGTTTTGCTTTGTAGCACCTGAAGCAGATTATCAGCCCTACTACACGTGGCGGTTAAAGGCTATTTAGCGTAAATTACACCAAAGTATCATGACAGGAGGGGAGGCAGATGGTGAAATGTTATTTATGCAACTCATTTAATGTCTTTTATACACCAGCGCCCTTCTACAAGTACAAATCCCCCCAAAAGTACAACCCCATCGCCCATAAAACCACCACCACGCGCAGGAGTTTGATGTTCCTAGCCAGGCTGTAATATATCCAGTATTTCGGAACTGATTTGCTGCAGTCAGCCACCCAAAAGTGCATAAATAGTGTTGAAGCACCTAAGTCACAGGGATCAGCGTGTCCTGCTGTGTCCTCGGCTTGGATTAACCAAAGCTGGAACAGCGTGGGGTCACCGTGTGCCACCTAATTTACAGCTGACATTGCATGTCTCCCAATGCAGGGTGGCATGATGTTAGACAGGGATGCCTGGGACTGGGATAAATTTGGAAACAATACGCACATACAGGATAATTGATTGCCAGAGTTCCGAACCTTTTAGGGGGAAGCTACAGCTGCTCTGTCAAAAAGGGGACTTCTGTGTTGTGCACATTGAGTCCTCGTCATGCTCATTCCCTTTCCATAAAATGCTGATGTACAGAATTTCATGACACTTGATATCATCATCTGGCCAATGGATGAATGAAGTAAAGTTCACCAAGCAATCTGGCAAAAAGTGTGCTGAAGTCTCTATGGGGCGTTAAGAGACATGGTGTTGTCTTAATGTGATGTGACTAGTCTTAAAGATCAAATTATTAAAGGTCTCTGTGATAAATCTCAGTTTAATACCAAACTTTATCAACTGTTGTCTGCACACAAGGAGAAATCAAAGTCCCTGCCGACATAACAGAAGGAGAAAAACACAAAGAAAACAAATACCAACAGCAGGTATAGATTCTACAACCCCCAAACAGAAATATTATTCATATGGCATATAAGCAATAAGAAATGTCTGCTAAGCTAAAACTGTTATGTTGCACAGGTGCCCATTAATAATAATAATAATGAGAATATGACAAATCTAAAAACGACAATTTTATTCCATTAGAATGAAGGGTTTTGTGCGGCTGCTTCACCCAGGAGAGCTGGCTGCACTGACTCCAGGAGGATTTGTGAACTGGCTTTGAGGCAAATTTGGCACAACACATTTTATTAAACTTCCTGTTTTCACCAAGGGAGCGCACGCACGTTCACGCACTCTCTCAGGCTGACACAAACACCCCTGAATGGTGCGTCTGAGTGAACCCTCTCACCGCCTTAGTTAGAATCTATCGTAGAAACTGAAAGGAAGTCATTTTTACATTAGTTTTCTCAACAGTTCAGCCCAGTTTATCTGATAACTTTATTTAATCCTTGCTGACTGTAACACCAAAGCCTCTGCTCTTCATCACTGTCCATCCCTCAAGGTCAAAGAAGTAAAGCAAAAAATACCTGACACACAAAGGAGCAGATGATGGCTAAAGTCAGCCAAAAGTTCACCACCTCGGCTTTTCATTGTCATGGGTGCCGCAACAAATTAAAAGAATAAAAACCAATACAGTAAAATAACGATCTATAACCACGACTGGCCATCCAGCCAAATCCCATCTTCATCAAAACTGGCTGCCCTTATGGTAAAACAAAATAAAGCAAAGGTAAGTACAAATAAATGGGTTTTCCTATTGAATGTTATTGCTTCAGGAATGGGTCTAGATGGCTATTGATCTGCCTCATCCTCGGCCATTACCGCTGGGATGGCAATCAGGGAGGCCTGTTGGATTCTGGGTAAACAAGCATTTTCTCCTCTCCTCTGTGTGGACTGAGCGGCGATAGGCTTGATAAAAACATTTCTGTCAGTCCTGTGCCGTGGACAGGACAATTGAAACGTGTCTGTCATTCACAGACGGCGCAAACACGATTGTTTCTCCGCCGGTTGTGACAGTAGATTTATTCCCTGGAGCATTTAGACATTTAGGACACACTTACGGGAACAAATGGTGGCCTGGATCATATGAAAAGGGCAGAAAAGGTTGTTTTTGTGCAGCCCCAGAATAAATCTATTTATCTTTCCTGCTTGTTAATCAGCTATTCAAACAATATTGGACCCTCAAAAAAAAAGCAAAGTTAAGCTCCTGAGCTAATAAATTTCAAAGATGCAGCTTCAACAGTCCTCCACCTCTCTTTCTCTGCTCTGTCAGACTGAACTGGGGGATCAAACCGCACGTTTTCATTAACACTATCAATTCTTTCTGAAACCACAGAGTGAGTCAGGTGTGAGTGCCGATCCGCCTACTACTCTAAATGCCATTCCAAACTCATTACCTCTGTCTCGTGTCTGGCCGTACGCCCATCATGTTGTGACCTTGAGAAAATGGATGGAAAGGTGGCGATTAAGCACAGAGTTCCATGAAGGAGAAAAAGAAGCAATGCGGTCACGTGTGACTGTACTCACAGTAACATACGGTATATTCGAATCAGTTTTATACTGTTTAAATCTACAAAATGAAACAGAAGGTGTATAAAAATGCATCAACTATGCAGATAGTCATTACAGTTTTGTTGGAAATGTCATCAAAAAGGAACCAGCGCATCCTTAGTCGGTGAGATTAAATTGAATTAACAATAACTTTACAATATACAGCTTTTATTATTCAAATCTCACAGCCTTTTAAACCCTCCTCCCTCCTTTTGATGTTCTGTTGCACAGAGATTCATTTATTAAATAAGTCGTGGTACGAGCGGACATGTTCCAACCTTACCATGTCTGAGGCAGTTTTTCTTGTCCTCTAAGAGACTGACAGGAATTCCACACATCTTGATTAAGCCTAGTTTTTGAGCTTCATCTTTTGAACTGAGGAAATCAGAACCTGCTGTTGGAATCCTTAATACGGAGGTGTCATTTAGAGTCAAATAGAATGCAAATTACTCGTACAATTGAAATGTCAACTTAAACATGCTGCACGCCTGGCCTGTGGCTACCCGGAGAAGTCATTTAAAGTCATTTCGTTGATTCAGAGTCCCGCTAATCCTTTTTCATTTCCTTATAGTCTCGGAGGTTACACGAATAACTGGGGGCGGGAGTGGGATCGGGCGGGGAGCGGGTGACACATCTGGGAATCAGGTTGATTTCCGCCTTTGTCTGGCTGGAGAAGGATGGTTTGTAGTGATTCATATTCCAGTGTTTTCCTTCAAAATATGTGCACCCCAATTACAGCGGGGATTTGCTTATTTAAGTAGCAAACTGCCGAAACGACCAGTTTTGTCGAGCAACTCACCAGATGTAATGAAAAAAGAACAAGGTATATCCATGTTAATGCTAGTCCTGAGTTGTGGTATTAAGATATCGAGCATATTAGATTGACTATCTCTGACAGAATTAAAAAGAAGAGGGATATTCTAAAAGTTGCCATGAACATTGACTGATTAAAGGTCAAAACAAACAAACGCTGGCTAAAATATGAAAGCAAGAAAACGATGGAATCGCTTCCCCCGAGTAAGTTTAGGTATAGTGATTTTACTCTCAAACAACTGTAGGAGCTCCTTGGCTAAGATCAGCACAGTTTTATCGTTTTATAATACAGTTGTCATTTTGTTACATACCATAAACATACACAGCTTGATCAAATTCCCAGGTGGCTAACCCAATGAATTTGATTAGTAATGCCCCATCCATCATGTGATCTGTCCTTCTATGATAGCATCCATCTCAACTGTGTGCTATATATCCAATTTTACTGAAATGTATGAATTGTAACTGCTTAATAAAATAGGTAAAATTGCTCCAAAGGGGCCAAGAGGATATCCTTGATTTATGCACTCCCTCCCAGTGCAAACTTCAGCCATGCACATGCACAAACATCCTCCACGGACATTTACCTTTCACCCTCATTGTCTTTGTCTCGTTGACACATGGCCATCAATTTCTGCTGCGTTGCCCACTGGATTGTCTTTAAGGTCAATTTGATCCATCCAAGCGGTGGCCTGATGCACTGTCCCCTCCCGTCTCCCTTTAAATTGTCCTTCCCAGGGGAGTGCTTGTGTTTGCTCCTGGAGAGGGACTATAGCTATGATGTTAATTTATTAGCCAGATAAAATGCTTTCGTGAGTTGAATCGGGCTGCACGACGCTGTATTCTCTTTGGCACTCAGCAGCCTGGCAGCTAGTGAAATTCAAAAGAGCCAGTAATATGCTGAAACTTGATCATTCTTCTAATTATCAATTATAAACATCAATGCAAAATGAATCTAGATATAACAAAATAATGAAATATCTCTCTCAGAAAAAACTGATGCAGGTATGTTAAAGCCGCATGTCACCAGGTTTAAGAAAGTAAATAACAGCAAAAAAGGACATTTTTGCTGCACGCAATACAAATGAATACATTCACTTACTTTATTGGCCTCCATAGGCAGCCAGTGGCTGAACCCAGATCAGTTCAATGTTTGACTAAAAAGTGGTCTTTCTAAGAAAAAATTACAAATTCTACGTTAATATCTACACTGTACAAAAAGTCATAAAAGTACCACAGTTGTGCTTTGATGAGATTAACAAGTTACGTGTCTACAGCATTCGTCGCCCATCTTCAGCCAATCAGATATTGGCGCTTTGGCCGGTTGTACCTCATGATGCAGGTGGTATTCTTTCATGTCAAAGTCCGTCAGGCTTCATTTCCCTCCAGTGTTGTCAAGTTTTCCATGTCAGTGCCAGCTGACTGGGACAAATATGCTTCCGGCGTCAACAAGTGCCAGGAAGGCTTGGAAACGGAGGCTGAGAGAAGGTCAGGAGGTCATGTTCAGCTTCAATCCGAGCTCAACCAGGAATTTTCTCCACTTAACAAGAGATTTTCTTTCATTAATTACACAAACAACGGCAGAATTTTCTTAACCCAAAACTATACCAGGCAGATAACGAGCTGGTGTTTTGTGTTCAGGTATCGTTTTGTAACTTCTGAAACAACATAAAATCATCATTATGCGATATGCCAGCTTCTTTCTGAGGGGGATCTTAAACAGCAATATATGTAGATTATATACAGTATATGTACATCAGACACACAGAGGCTGGACCAGGTCTGCTGAAAACCTTACACCAGGTATCCATTACAAACCTGCGGCATGTGAGAACCTGCTGTAACAGCATGCACGTTATATCCACTGTCCTTCAAAGCAGGTTTTCAGAGGGCAGATCAACTGTGGGCTCCATAAATCTAAAACAGAGAGCAATGTTTCATGCAACAAAGGTGTGTATTTTTTTTTATTTCACACTCTCTGCCCCTTTTAATGGGATCTCTGAGCTGACATGGACTTCAAGTTGATTCTGACCTTATGGCAGAAATGAGTTATGCTGATGGATGCCATCATTATTCTCCAAATCCAGGTGAGTATTCATCTTCCTCAGATGTTCTTTAAAGACAAAACAGTCAAAAAGAAAAGAAAAAAATCAAATCAAAAACATGCTGAAGCTTCTGACCCAGAATATTTTAGGAAATGTCTGTGGTAAAGACACCATCGCTGACTAATCTGTATTTATATAATAAATTAAAATCCATTATCCAAAACAAACCGGGACCTGTCAAACCCATCTGCCATCCTGGACCCCATTCCTCAATATGACCTTTTCATTTTCCCGCTGAACTATCAGAAGTAATAAAAGCTCGGAAGTCAGATGCTAAATGTGTTTAGTTTTTAATTATCACGCTGATCCTCATGGCAAATAACAGTACCGATCAATAGAGGCTACTGGGAAATATTCCATCCTGAATGCATAGTGGGGATTAGCGCCATCTCCATCATTGTCATCTTCAACGACAAAATCAAATTACTGCTGATGATGAGTGGACCGGCCTGTGGGCGATGTGACACGCGGATATGAGGGAATGCAGGAGACGACAGAGCGAGGGCTTTGCCTCATGATGTGCTGTTTGCTCTTTCGTTCTACATCTGCTAAAGATTTATCAGTGTTTTCCAATTACCTCCTTCATTTCATCTACAGAACATTGACAGGATTGAGACAGCACTGGTTTGAGAAAATAAATAAAGAAATAAAGAGAATTTTTGATTCATCTTGTCAATGAATGCGAGCATAGCGGGGACCTGTTGTGCCATAGGACAGCATATCATCGTATATGAAGCATACGTGTTCTCCCTCTGTCTGTGGAGGTTATTCCGGGTCCTCCACTTCCCTCCCACAGTCCAGCTCTGCCATTTTTTGGCAGCCATCCTGCAATGAATTATTGCAACTGCATTGAGGTAGATAAATGCAAATGTGCTGGTCTGGCAGTCTTTCTGAAATGATATTAATCCATATTTATTAACCCCTGAGGTACCGCATAGCTAAACCATAAGCTAGGACTTGTTATTAACTTTTAGGGTGAAACAGTACTTCACACCAATGTCCTCCTCTCAGTGTGCAGGCCTACATGATTGTGCTATTGTGATGGTTTGCCCTTGTTTAATCTCCCTGTATTATATAGCGTTAGTCATACAGAAGCCAGCTGTGGTCAATAAGTCTTAAAAATAACTCAGAGGGGTAAACCAACATTTAATGTGCTTCTTCAAACATCAGCCTCTCGCTGACCTTTTGCCTCTGTGACAAGAGACTAAGTAAACTGCACTTATGCTCTTAAGAAAGTTTATAAATGTTGCATGTGCGCTGAATGTTTCCTTTGCTAATCAAGCCCAGCCAGAGAAAACAAGCTGCCTTTAATTTCAGCTTATGACTTGTGACTCGTGAGAGGTTACCATTCTAGTTCACCAGAGAGGACACATTCCAGCAAACATACCAGCAGCTAAATGAGACAGTCTGTTAGTAATTTGTCCTTTCAGAGATCCTCCTTTAAAATTGGTCTTGGAATCTCAAGAAGACTGCGTGATATTGCAATCCAAGCGACCTTTGTTCTTGATTAATGATATATATATTTAAAAAACATGAAATCAGTGTTAATTTGGAGTATTGGCCATGTTGTTGACTCATAAAAGGCTATTTTTTGTGGATACAAGATTAGAAATTGCTGAAACGATGAAATAATGTCATGGTTTTAATCATTATTCAAACACGAGGTGGGCAAAATGTATATATAATTTACATTTCCCTTAGCCATTTTTCTTCATGACTGTGAGTAGATTCCACCAATTAAGGCTAAATGTACCATTCATTAAAGTTCTAGTGGGAATTTATTTAAAGAATCCAGCTGAGATGCTACTTTCAGCAACACCCCCCCAAACTCTTGCTTAAGGGGCTAATATCATTCCACCTCCATTGTGACGGGGCTTAAACGTCTCATTTGGAACCTCTGGGATCCCTCTGGCCCTCCTGTTTGTGCAGGAAGTCTGAACCACACCAAACGTGCCCATCCCTCTACACAAACAACATGTAATTATGGGACAGTGGAACCTGAACTAAATCCCTGAAGATACACTTAGTTTTGAAGCAGTTATTTCAGGCTCTGTATCCACAGACAAACTGACTAAGCCGAACAACGTTTCAAAGAGATTCCTCTTTCCTGACTCAGTAATCCATTAATTTTCTCATCCTCTGTTTTTTTTTTTTTTTTTGCATTACCCAATGGCATGTCTGGTCGCAGCAATTTCTTTTACCTCCAACAGAGCTTTGGGAAAAGACAAAACGCACCTTCTCATGCTGCCTTTGCCTTCAGCTACAACTGCATGTTGTTGTCATTCAGGTTGATTTTATTGCTGCTGAGTTATTTCATTCTTTTACACCTGCACATAGTAGAAGATGAAGACAAAAGTCAAACAATGTAGGATAAACGAGGAGCAACAGCAGCATCGAGGCTGTTACCAGATTTTTATTGTCACATAAAAAAAACCATTGGTAAATCCTTCCATTCTAATTTTAGGAGTGAAGGAAGGAGGATAATGTATTTATTTAATAAATAATATAATAAATGTCCTTGTATTGGGCTACCACTAGCTTAGCCAGCCAGTGGCTGTGTACACTATAGAGGAGAGCCAGTACTTACTTTAATTATAAGATTCTTCAAAGATTTTCACCTTTGACCTGGGAGGCCTCAGCATGGAGCACTAGCTTCATGTCGCTATATGGCTACTGGCTCATATTATAACTCTGGCTTGCCTGTATGGTACGATTAAAAGAAAAATGAGAATATTTAAGGAAACGAATATGTACCATAGTTCTAACCAGCTTTTTTTTTTTTATAACACACATGTTTTTCATATGTTTTTTCTATTTTATTTATTATATTTCTGGCTACATGTTCAATATAGATAATATGCAATCCAATACAAATATGACAGTTACATTAAGTGAAGAAATACTGTACACAATAGCCCATATTGGGGTTATATATTGTTGCTGTCAGCCTCTAAGAGTCTTACTGCTCAAACTAAACACTAGCAGAGGTGAACAGTCCCCCCATATACATGACTAATCACAGCATGGCTAAGAAGTTAAAAGATTCCCATTTTTCATGATATTACATGATACTGGTGCTGAAAGCCTGAAGTGAGGCATGCGTTATGGCTTCGCGGGAGCCACTTTGGGGTTTTCTTGTCCTTCTTTGACCCAAAGAAGTTTTGTCCACATCAAAGTGACAACACATCTGGTTCTGAGTACAGACAGAGGGCAGGTGGACACGAGAGGTCTTCATTTCAGCGATGGGGGGAATATCAAGGGGTTACTGGCAACACAGAGACGCTCAACACACTTTAGGGAGATTAATCAGAGTTTAGATGAACAGGATTGTCATTTCCTGTATGAGTGTTAAAAAATTAGCATGCCGTTAATCTTAGTTTGTTGTGTCTTTGGCTTCTATCAGCTTTGTATAAATAGAGGAAAGTGTAGCCGTGGAATTTTTGAGCACTATGAATCACTATGAAGCGTCTAGAGTTCAACTGGACACGTTAATTTTAATAGGAAGACTATTGAATTCTAAGGTAAGATGTGTCTCGGCCCTTGTTCATGCTGGCTGCTTCCCTCAGTGACTTATCGCCTAGGAGACCCAAACCTCATGCATCTTGTAGCCAATTACAGAGTGGGAAAATTGGGACAACTACCCGAATTCTGGGCCAAAAATCCGGATTGGGTTTGGAGATGAAAATCCAGGGTGAAAAGTGATCCGACCAGCTCCAATAAAGGGACATTTATAATGCGTTTCACTAGAATTTGTGTGAAATACTATAGGTTGAACATTCAGAGTCTTGGACAACACCTTCCAAAATATGTTTTATATAAAGCAATGTGGTCAGGTTTGAATAATGACTGAGGAGCCGTCCTGGGGCTGATCCAGCCTCCCGCCCTTAGAGAGAGTCACCCTGTCAGCCTAGTTAAGAAAACACAGCTGGATGGATGGATGGATGGATGGATGGATGGATGGATGGATGGATGGATGGATGGATGATGGATGGATGGATGGATGGATGGATGGATGGATGGATGGATGGATGGATCCCAGATTCATCAGGTTGTCTGGTCAAATGGGCCATGTAATATATATCTATTCAAATATGTAATTCTAATATGAATATTGTAGCTGAGAGATTTGTGCAATGTGACTTTATGAAAATCATTTTTTCACCAAAACCAAAACAAAACACTTTACATTTATTCATCAAAAAGTGGTAAATTTGTGAGGTTACAGCAAAAGCAGAGAAAGCTTGGTGAGAGACATGGGGAAAGCACCGACACGTGCGTGTGTGTATGTGTGTGTGCACATAACCTCTGCAACCACAGGCCAAGTCATCCTGTGGAAGATTGGTGGCAGGCCTGGGGGTCAGGGGTCACGCCACCAAGGGAATTGTCCTTTTAGAAAGGTTATCTGGGCCTCAGTGTGCTGCTATGATGTGATTTCAGTTTGTAATTGTGTATGATTGAAATAATGTATAATATCAAACAAGCTCTGAAGGTCACCTTTTTCCCATGGTTCCACGTTTTCCCTGCTCGGAGAAGGCGTCGCCAAAATGTGCGATTTGTCTGGCAAATCCATTAGCAAGTGGCGCTAAAACGCACTGAAAATAGAGCTCCAGTAATTCAAGACATGCACAGTCGTGTGAAAAAGACACAATTTAGCACCTCTCTTATCTGAAATGTAAATATGCTTATGACGGGGCATTATGTGCACCGTTTGGTCGTCAGCTGTGAAAATCCCCAGTCGTTTCAATGAAAAAGGGACATCTATTTCTTTGTTCTTCTCCTTCCTGTCACTGCCTGTTTGTTGGTTATTCCTGATTAGAAAGGATCTCCATCTGCCTGTCTGGAGCTCGTAAGCCTGCTCAGATCTCCGCTTCTTGTTGGGTGAAAGCTCAGCTAAATCCGTGCAAGCCTAATGTTTATCCGATGTGAAAATAATTACTCAAAAGTGTTTTTCTTAATCCTGATAATTAGAGCGTGAAAAGGAAGATCAGTGTCACTGTATATCGCGGGGGCTCGGCGATTGACTTCCTGGTGGCTGTAAGTTTCAGGTGAAGATGGGAGCGGATAAAGGTTAGATTAGGCCTAATCCAGAGCAGCAGCCCTTAATCTGTTATGATACAAGGATGATCACTTAAAAAGGTCTGGATCCAGGGCTCTGCCTCCTGGTTGGGCGAGAGAAGGCTCGTATGGGACCGGTTTTAAAACCTGCTTAGTGGTGCAGTGGCGCGGGCAGCTGTGAGCACTTGTGGACGACCGTGGTTGGGGAAGGATAGAAAGGGGGAGACGGGAACAGGGAAGGACATCTCAATATCAGCCAATGGGTTTCCTCACTGAGGAGTGTGGAAAGTGGGGACCTGTTGTCGATCCAGTAATCTTCAGATCAACAAGCTGGTCTGTGTCCCGACCGTGCTGTCACTGCGGCACATCGGGGATCTGCGGAGTGAAGCTCGGAGCGGCATTAAGGGCCCAAATGGAAAATAGCTCATTTTATTAGAGCCCAGGACGCAGGAGTCGACAGCGGCCCTGTGATATTGGGCAGAATGGGAATTTACTCATTGCCTCAGATCAAATTACCAAACTACAGTGGGATGGAAGTGTGAGCAAAGGGAGGGATTAGGAGAGACAATCTGCACGAGGGTTGGAAAAGATGGCTGGATGACGCGTTGTACAGTTGGTATCTGAACTAGATGACACACGTGCCTGTAGATGCACACACAGAGGAGGCGAGTGATGGAGGATAGGACCTCATATCTTGCACATGGATGGAACATGCAATAACCAGAGGGATGTGAGCGAAGAGGTGCTTGGATTTAAACTATTACTTAGTTTTTTGCTGTACATGAGATTCTACATTTGCTAATTGTAACTATCTATCGATAGAATTTTTAATCTAAGAAATTAAAGGTTGTTTTAAAACACCATGGGAAACAATTCTAGAACTAATTTGTCATTTATTGAAACAGAACTAACAGCTTATAGGACCCAGAGTCCAGCACATCAATTTTCACAGATATTTAGCCATCTCCAGTAATTAGTTGCATATTTACCAGGCTGTTTTATATGATAATAAGCAGACAGAATCAATTCACGCATATGTTTATTGACCCTTTTCCACCAGCATATTGATTGGTGAAGGAATAACCTGATGCCCAGTTGCGTAAAAGAGCTTCATTATCTCATTTGCTGTGTTTTAACACCCTAATGGCTGAAATGCCATTTTGTTTCCCTGTTTGCGATGGCTAACATGAGCAGGCAGCACCGACGTGTTTGCTTTATGGTCACCAATTCAGAGGCTATTGATTATTGGTAATTGGGATGTGACTCATCTGAATGTCATTTTTAGATGATTGATTTCAGTTGAACGTTCAGGCTGTAATCCCTCAATTTAAATTCACTGATATAATTTGGCATAACATCCTGTTCCCATGATCACTTTGGGGTTATTTGTTTGTGTCCAATCAGCCACAACATTAAAACCCATGACACGAAGGCAATGATAATGACTACTTACGCTGGGTTGCAATGCAAAGGACATTTGTAGATAGAGGAAGTAGCACGATATTACAATCTGGGCCTCCTTATTGCAAAATCTCTTTGATATATTAAGATATCCCAAGACCCCATCCCAGCCACACAGGATCCAACAGATCCAATGTCCTGGTCCCATATACCACATGACATCCGCACTGTCCTGACAAGTCTTTAAAATTGGTGCCATTTAATACATATTTCAAGTGTGGTAGTAAATGCTATTGTTTTTAGTATTTTCACCATGATTGTGGTATTGTTTAATTACATGTTCAGGCAGAATTCTTCCACGTTCTCTTTTTTTGTGACTAAATCTGTGAGAAATACTTATTTTTACCAGTCAACATGGGATTGATGAGCACATCAGTCCAGTCACCAATGAGTGGAGCGGTGTTGAACATCATTCCCATCCCACAATGAACGCTCTCAGCCGGCGTGAGTGACCTCCCCGAAGTGATCTGAATTAAGTTCCTCAATATCTCCTTATTTCCTGGAGGACACAGATATAGTTTTCGTGGCACTAAAGTAATTTTGTCTAATTAGGAATCTAATCAAACACATGCAATACAAGGCTGTTAATAAACACACAGGGTTCCTGCTGACAGAAGATGGAGAGCTGTCGGCTTATATCTGCCTTATTAGATTTTTGCTTTTAATAAATAAGGAGGAAGAGGAGTTGAAGGAGGCTTGATGAGGAAATTAATTAAAATGGCACATTCTTAAGAGGACAAAATTACAGAGGTAAGAAAATAATGAGCAAAAGCCACATTTTTTTCAATGGCGAGACATCAGATATCAGTATTTACTTTTATAAATACCCTGTTTTGTATTAGTTAAAGAAATCATTATATAAAATCACATTTAAAACTGGTCAGTTAAGCAAAGGAAGAAAGGCCTGTGCAGTGATCGTTGTTAACAAAAATAAAAGCAGCATGATTTGTATTTAGAAATTTCATTTTGCCACATAAAGGTATAGTAAATGATTAAGTGAGCATCTATAGAATTATGAAATGTGTAAAATAGCAATATCTTTTAAAAAAGACAGGGATACAATATCAAGGATAAAAATGGGTACAAAATTTAAATAAGGACATGAAGACACACATAAAATGAGAGTTCTCTGTGACTGCTAACCGTATTCAAAGGTTAGGCCTGTATTTGTCATATTGTTTATGCCTGATTACCGCCAGGCTTTTCTAAAAATCTTTATAAAGCAGTCTGATTATATTAAGGCTACTACTTGCTGATTTTTCTGGAGTGACTGGTGAGCGCAGAAGGGCATGTGCAATCTCTTTTGTCTGGCCATAAAAGAATAAATATCCTGCTAAATCCAGAGCGCCGGCAGGGCCGGGCTAAAGCTGCCGCTCAGTATTCACCACCGTGTCTCCCTTTGCTCTGTGGTTCCACCATCCTGGAACTTTTCTCCTTTTTGGCCTCATTCGGAGTAAGGGAGGGGGGAGGAGCGAGGCAAGGGATGCAGGAAAATGAATCGGGGCTGGCGTTTGATGTGTTGATTGGGAGAAGAGTGAGGACAGCAGCTGCACTCAGAGCCCTCCCCATGGGAGAGCAGGCTTGATCGCTAAATGAAGACCTCTAGTGCTTTCTTGTTAGCCAAGATGGATCCTGCACCCAGATGAAGCACAATTAGTCAATGGTGGCGGCTTTAGGTGTCCACCGATCACAAGGCACAAGGCTGTGCTTGTCAGGGGCGAAGATATTGGCAGTTAGTGCCCGGGGCTGTGTCCTAGCCCCGCTGGCCTTTTCGGGCCTTTTTACCACTACAGAGGAGAGAATAGAAATCCCGGGCCGAGAGGGGCTGCAAATATCTCTCGTCAAATGATCCCTCTGGCATTTGGGATACAGCTGTGCACATCTGATTAGAGCAAAGTGGGCATGGGCCAGTTTGGCTAAGAAGCACTTTCTCTTAGATCTTGACAGCTTTCTCATCTGATACATAAAATAGAGGGGGAAACCTCAATAGGGCTGCGGTTTGCCCATCAGCCAGTTAATAAATCCCCGGTGTCTCTGCGAGATGACTGGCATACTGACGAGACAATTGATCGCCGGCCTGTCTTATGTTTAAGAGAATCCCAATTTGTTCTCTGTATCAAATCACTTGGGGGAAAAAAATACCCCAAAACCCCACATCTTCCCCGTCACTTCTCCTTGTGCAGCACATGGTCTCATTTTGCCTCCCAGTCAGAACAAATATGTCCAGACATTTGGAAACCATAACATCATATTGCCATTTTTCTTTTCCCTTTTCTTCTGCTCCAATCCTTCAACATGCCACCCTTCCTTCCATAATGCCACTGGAGAAATGCAACATGGGGAAGTTTGTGCCACTGAATGATGAAGCATTCTATTTATATTAAAATGAGGGTGCTCCTTTGGGAGATACAGGGAAGAATGGAACAACAAACATGAAGCTTTAAGGTGAAAGTAAGCGCGTGTGTTTGTGCGTTTGTGTGTATTGGGGTGTGCGAGAGACTGATGACAACAAAATGGCAACCCCTCCATACAAAGTAGTCCTCAGGAGCTGAGGAAGAGTTATGCTATGCACTGCAGCATCCAGGAGAGTCTTTTGGGTGTAAGCATGTATGCTCTTCAATGCGCCATAAAACAGCACCTGCGATAATAAAGTAAACCCCTCAAATCCACACACCACACCGCTCTATCCCCTTACGTTAGTTTCTTTAAGGTTAATACACTGACCAACAGTGAGGCAGAATTAGGTGACCCGTGATGGATTGTTGAGGTTTCTTCTGTTTGTAGTCGTACTTGTCAAAGCCTCCATTTGTTAGTGTATTGACAACGCTCATTCAAACTGACCCCCCTCGCCCAAGACAAATGACACCTCCATGGTTTGTGTGGAGTTAAGGAACTATTGCACATCTGTGCCTTTGCTCGGTGTTGAGTTTTGAACATTTAACTGCCGTTACTGCCAAGAGACATTTAAAATATATAGACACAAACAGGCGTAGATGGAGATATTCACAAAAGCTTCCTAATATTCTAAAATATATCACAAGAAATCGGTGAATGTGACTGGAAGGAGTGAAACCAGTGTTGATAGTTGTTTTATAGAGTCTACAGTAGCTGCTCTCAGCATTAGCGTAACACCGCCCACCAAAAAAAGACCAATCCTCACAACGACTTGCCCTAATAACCCATATTATTGTTTAGCCATGGTAATAAAGGCCAGTGGGCAATAACAGCTGGGTTTTCCTGTTTCTCACCAAGAGCCTGGCGAGCACGGGAGGAGAATGGACCCTGGCCCTGCAGTCTGTCTAGTTAATTAAGCTCAGGGGTGAAGGTGTTATTTGTGGGAAAGAATCCAATTATTTTGCCTCTTCACTCCTGGAAGAAAAGAGGGGTTTGTGTGGTGATGATGATGATGATGATACCACTCAGAGGCAAGATAGCCACTTCATGACTTAAGGAGTTCATTCTTTCTGCCCCCCCCCCCCACCAACTGCCTTCTTTTCACTGGCTAATCCAGTTCCCCTCATATAACCTCGTGTCTTTTAACAGAAAAAGGTAATGTTTCATTTGGTGAAACTGAAATATGAGTCTTGGAGCTTCAAAATGATTCCAAACTGAATGTTTCAGTGTGGCTGTAATGGTTCTGGGAAATTCAGAAGAGGGGAAATTTTCTTCTTCATTAGAGCTTGAAAGGCAGGGGGGCTTATATAAAACAAAAGAACCAATTAAACAGTACTGAAACCTTAATTACGACTTTAACATCTAAAAACAGATTACTACATCCCCGTCGACCTGGGCGTATTGGACGGCCTTGTTTAAATGCACAGTTAATGGCCTTGGTAGGGATCAGGGAGGCTACAGTAAAAGAACCAATAAAACAAGTCCTGGTGTTTTTCCATAAAATCATAGATTGGTAGTTTCCTTTCTGCCTCCCAAACACATTTTATTTGTGTGTATTATGTTGACAAATCCAGTCAAGTAAATTTGAGTCTAACTGGTCCTTTTTAAGTCATTTCCATGTCTCATTGGCCAGAGTATGATGGAGCATAACGATGGTAAAGGTCCATGTCTGACTTATTCATGTCTTTATTATTGCTGACTGGGGAGTGTGAAGAAGTTCTTACAACACAAAATCCACTGTAGAATAAATCAGACTGTGACAATAAATCAATCTCTAGTTTTCAGGCATTTGTTTAATATGCGGACAAATGTTACCTGTCATATTTGACAAAGTTTTCCTAATTGGATATCTGCTTCAACAAACCTTTTGGGTGTGACCTCTTTGTGCATATTATCGCGCAAAGTCATGCTGTATCATTTCATACTTTCATGTCTCCACTGGGAAAGACAGGGGCCCCTAATCTGTGCCCTGGAGAACTCACCCTGTTCTCCCCTCCTGAACTTTGTCTCGGTGTGGGTCACCTCTCTGGGGCCACAGGGGAGAGGCCGCTTCAGCCAAGCCTTAATCCAGGGGAGTCGATAGATGCTAGCATGGCTGCAGGCCTGAGCTTCACACAAGTGCCCCAGGGAGGACTGCTCATTTCAATAAATGTAAAGTGATGCTGTCCTCGAGCAAACACGGAAAAGCCACACACACGTGTTATCATGCACACATACCCACACACATGAGTTTATATGTACGTAGATGTGGTGAAAAATTGGCTGTCCTCGGGGCAAAATATAGAGAAGTGCCCTAGTGATGTAGTTAAATGACAGGCAAGCGAGTGGAACATTTGCTTGCTTGATGCTGTCGATTCATCGCTGCTACACCAATAAGACCTTATTTACATTTGTCAGGGTGGAATTGATTTCTTTTTTGCCCTTTACAGACTTCTCAAACTCCAGGGCGGGTAGGAGCCGGGCTGCATGTCTCAGATGAAGCGCTGTCAGAAGTATCGGTGGTGGAATAAAACCCTCCAACTTAAACATAGTCCAAAATGCGATGCAGAACTCTCCGTCTATTTCATTTGATGGCGCACTGCGCCACGTGCGGCCGCACAAGCCTACAACCTTTACCTTTATGTGTGTGACAGGGACATATGTTGATGTTAACCCCCTGTGGAGAGACGCCTGCTTCGATATCTATTTGTGTTTGTGTGGACGTGTGTGTGTGTTTGTTCCCATGTGTCTCTTGTGTGTAATCGTTTGTGCAGTTTGTGTGCGTGTGTGTGTGTGCCCATGCGGGGGTTGGTAGGTAGAAGGAGACACAATGAAATGGGTGGCTGAGCGGGCGCCTCCCACCATTAGCGCATTAAATGGGCAGCCGGAGGTCCCCGTGAGCGTGTGAATGAGGAAGGTTCTCTTGGGAGGTGAAGGTCAGCGGGTTTCTGATGGGACAGTATGATTAAGGTCAGACCCTGCTACTAATGTGGCTGTGTGTGGTGCCGAAATGGAAACTCCGAAGGGTTAAGTTCACCATTTTCTTAAGAGTTAAGGCCTAAGATCAGCTCCAGATAGAGTAATCAGAGTAGCGTTGCTGTCATAGACCTGGTAGGAGGGAGGGTCCACATTTGCACATCTTAATACTGTCAGTTGGGACGCGATATTGCAATTTTCCTTTCTTTAATCAAATTAATCATACGAGAGGGTATTGTTGACAACATAGGCAACTGAAAAAAACAATAGAATTGAAACACACACACACAATCCAAATAAAGCTTATTTAAACTAATGTTGCAATAATTTAGTTTTGAAAATATCAAAATCTAAAAAAGTAAATCTCAAAGTAGTTGTTTAGTGCATTAAAAAAAGATTCAAATCTGAACCATGAAATTACTGCATCTGTTTTAACCCAGAAATGAACCGGATCAACAGCCAACTGTTCCAGTGAATAATGAACTTGAACTAATCTAAGATTCCATGATAAATGAACTGATAAAGTATCATTACCATTGCATCTAATGCTCCTTCAGCACACTCCAGGTCTCGCAGCACACCTTTTGAAAGGTGGCCCTTTGGGTTAGATGTGATTTATGAGGTGAATCTGGGAAAAATAAAACCAAAGTGGATGAAAAATGCCATCTCGCCACTGAGGGTAACATCAGCTTGCTGCTGCACTTCATTAAATTTTAATGTTCCAAAGAATGCAATGATATTTTGACACATCCACGGGGTCAATTGCAATGATACTGTCATTAAAACATTATCACCTGGGTAATGACATCACCTACAGCCAGTGCAGTGCAGACGTCTGACCGGACTGACTGACAGATACACACAAATAGAAAAATGTGACCTCCAGCACTGAGGGTATTTCACTTACAGCTGCCAGACAGGCCCTGCACCAAAAAAGTGTTTATTAACAAGCCCTCACTAAAAAATAAATTACAAGTGGCCCTCTCTGCCCATCTCCTTCAAATCAAACTCTAAAAGATTATTCCCCATAATTATACTAAAGGGCAATTGCTTGATATATGGCAGGGTCGGAGGTCGTGGCCTGGTATAAGCAATCTGTAGGCTTTGGTTGGCGGGCGTTAATACGCAACCAGGCATCAGCCTCTAACCCTATTCCCCAGGCTGATTGCTACCTGTCACCTCCCTTCAACTCATGTAAATTGCATCTGCTTTCCACCGGAAGGAAGGAGGGGGGTGTCGTCGGGCCGACGGAGCTATTCAGCGGCGCATGTGTGTATGCATTTATGAATAAATACCTGTGTGTACATCAGGGTGCGTGTCCACTGTCTGCACAGGTAACGGCTTCAGTCAGAGGAGACACTGTCCCAGCACCGCCCGAGATTGTCCCCGGGCAAATTCAACAGTCCCAAGCTGTCCTAAGGCTGCTGTTAAAAATACAATAATTTGGCTCAGTCAATGTCTCATTTCCTTTTTTTAAGCGTAATTTCAGAGAACGGACATGACGTCTGGCCGTTTTGAGTATGAGAGTGGTTATGTGCACTGGTTTGCACATCCACCCGAGTCTGCTCACGATGGTAACATAGAAACTGGCAGTGCAGGTCACAAACGTGACAAATTCTGCAGAAAAAGGTGATTAAAAAAACCAACAAAAGCATCAGTGGTTTGCATTTTGTTTTCGAATTGCTAGAAATGATGAACTTTGTCGAGATTCATGTTCTACCAAGGAGCAAGATGACGTATCTTAGTAACTTAACTATGACTATGTTATGCATATATCTCTGATTAATCATTGTACATTTTTTAAACTTACATGCTGCAACAAATAAATCCAAAAAATGCAAAAAAAAAAATTTTTTTTAAAAAATCTTCCATATGTTCTAATAAACAGCACATTTTAAAAGACACACTTCGCAATAATTAGACCTTTTCAATAAACATTAATTATTTGTTTCCCCTTCAAACCTGCTTTAGAAGTATAGCTGAATGCTACATGAATCAGTCCGAGCAGTTTCATGTTGAGGTCTCTCTCTATGCATTAACCCCCCCCCCCAAAAAAAATAAAAATAATTTATATATCTAATTTCTCATATCAAGGAAACCAACAGATAAATTTGTCAGAAAATAATGAAACGTACACAAGATATGGTTTCTAAATTCATATTGATTTTTTTCCTCCTATGTCAAACACAAATGTATCATTTTCAGGAAAAAGAGAGAGAGAAAGAGAGAGAGATACAGAGAGAGAGAAAGAAATGGTGAGAATGAGATGAAGTGTGGGCCCCTATTTGGCTCTGTCAGTTTTTATATGGCATTATTATTCTCCGGGTAATAAATTCTGGCATGCTAAGATCCCCGACAACAGCGACATAAAATTCAATCAATGACACCCCCCTTTTCGTCCTCTCCCACCTCCGAGCGCAGCAGTTTGGCCTGATGATGGTTCCTAAATCAAAGCCAATGGGATTCTGCATAATTTGGGAGCAGCGGTGGCCTTTGGGTCGCGAGCTGCGGCCCCGTGGCTTTACGGAATTAATGTTAGTGGTGAAATAAAACAGGGCTTCATAACAGAACGTCAGACAGTCAATCAGAGTCCATGTTTATTTATATCGACCGCAAAGTGGCGCTTCATCTCACACCGCAGGTGGGTCGCATTCACGCATGGAAATGTGACTCCAAAGTTGCTCAACAAATGTATGAAATCCCTTTAAACTACAGTTGGAAATGTACAAATGAACTGGAAGAATACAATAAAAAAAGGGGGAATAAATGTGCCCTGGTGTAATACTCCAAAACATCAGAGAGCTTCCAGTCTTTTGAGGAAAAAGAAAAATAATAATAATAATAATAATAACGCTTTGGCCACGCCTGCAGGAACTTGCTGGAAGATTGGCTGTGGAAACAGACCACGCTGGAGTGTCCCCTTGTGTTCTGGGATCCTCTGTCCTGCTGATTGCTTTGATTGATCATTATCGGATGGCCTCTTAATTAGAATGCTAATGGGGGGAAGGTGTCGGATGTGGCCCGTCTCTCCTTCCGTGCCCCGTCTCCAGAATGCGGCATAATGGAAATGCAGTAATGGGAATGGCATGGCCGACGAAGGATGGATGATCCCCCAGTTAATAATTCCAATCTGTTGATCAATGGCCCGGTCGATCGGCGGTGGCACAGAACCCCCCTGCTGTGTGCTGTCAGCACCCTGGGTGAAAGGGATTGTGGGAATAACAGTGATTTTGGGTTGAACGTTGGCAACAGCAAGGAACACTGTGATGCTTTTAGCGTGTGTAATTTCAATCCATAAATGTAAACCCTGTTCACAAGGTGAGATGAAAATGTCTTTTTTTCTTTTCCAGGAAGGTGGAGGTGCATTTGTTTGAAATCACCGTGTGTGTGTGTGTGTGTGTGTGTGTGTGTGTGTGTGTGTGTGGGGGGGGGGGGGGGTATGTATTAACAGCATAATAACAAAAGATTATGCTCATCTGGGCCGAAGCCCTGTGTTTTCTCGCCGGGCGCTGACTGTGAGGTCTTTATTGTGTGCACCGGCAGCACGTAGCACCTTTAAAAAGGTTATTATGTTCTCTCATTGTGGCGGCACCGGCCCACAGAGCTCTGATATTGTGATGGGGGGTCGCCTGTACCACATTAGTGCCAATAAATGTGCGTTGGCACTTCCTCAATTTAAAGTAAAGCCCCTTTTCCCTTCCACCTCCCTTCTTCATTCCTAATAGGGTATTCCAGCAACGCATCTAATAAGTTGTGGGATATCTGCAGTGGGACAAGGCTGAATATTTCTCTCCTCTTTATCAGCTTTCTTCTACAGTGGAAATTCGACATCTGGCAGCTCTGAAATGCAACCATTATTTTCTTTTATTTTTGTCAGTGAATTATCCAAAACAGCAGGAGCTCTTTGTTCTTTGATCAATTTAATGTCACGGATTGAATTAAAAAATGATGAAAGGTCAAACACATAACACCTTTTCAAATAAATGTGTGACGAGGCAGCACCTTAAAAGCATTTTCTGTTAAATAGCTGAAAACGTCCAACTCTATTGTCATTTGTGGTTCAGGTTGGAAAATCTAAACAGATTCCAAGCTGGTTTATTTTCTGATGCGTATCATGGGAGCTAATATCAACCTTGGGGATCATCCAAAGCCCGCTGGGTCCGCAGAGGACTCCGAATTCATAAGAACAATATGTGTCTTTGTGTGTGAGTCGGAGTGTGTGTGCGCGTGTGTGTGTACACACATGTATGAACGGGGCAGAAAGAGAGATTTGATGATATTGTGATCACCAGCGAACACTAACAACCATATCACAGGTTTGAGCTTCCAACTTCAGGACACACACGCACATGCACATGCACATGCACACACGTGCACACACACTCATGTTTCCCCGTTGAAAATCTGTAAGTAATGAAGAACATCCTCCACCAGCAGTGGAAGCACTTTCAATGACTGATTGGTGATTGATTGCCCACCAAGCAGCTCCCCGACGATCACTGTGTGAGAGGTTTTTCTTTTCATCTTTTTCCTCCTTACGGAGAAAGCTGCAAGGGAAGGAGTGAGATGGAGAAGGAATTCATTAAATGTGCCAAACCCTTCCTCTAAAATTGATCTCTCCTCTTTTTCCAAGCCATCACCCGATCTCATTTGTATTGCAGATACATTCCCACCATAAGAGAAAGGGGCAGAAGTACATTCCCCCCCCCCTGTGATTTTATAAATGTCGGTGTTTAAGGAGAAATTTTCCAAAGCATTTTCAAGTAAACATATGTCATTATTTCAGATACTCTCTTTACAGTTTTACAGGGGTTTGACAGGGTCAAGCAGGGACTCGCCATCTGTCCTCCCACAATTAACAGCAATGATAATTTGAATAGGTCAGCAGAAATGGCCCTAATTTACTCCCCCGCCTGAGTCTCTTAACTAGCTGCCACTCCGATAACACGGATGTGACAGTTCCTTCCTCAAACTATCCGATAGCACTGTCCAGCAGTCCCAGGTCTTTCTTAAGCACGCATTGATTTGAGGCGTCGCCATATTAAACATTAACCGGGGACACTTGAGTGTCTTGTCGTGAACACCAGGGGCAATTAATAGAGCAGTAATGGCGGGGGTGACAGACAGGCTTGAGTGATGACCGCTCTGTTACCACCTGTTCAGTGTAGAAGGAAATGAAGTCGAACCTTGGCACCCTGCTGTGAGACGCTGATTGAAATTTACAAGGTTACACGCACGCCACTGACAGCTATGTGGGCCGGGAGGGTTAGACGAGGGCCAGGCGTGTGACATGGGGAGGGGGCGCTTGCGATGCGGAGAATTGTCCAAATATGAGCTGTGCAATATTCTGTAACAATGTTGTTTTTATGCTTAATGGTTGTAATTAATCAACTTATTTTTTATGAGTTATTTGCCCAATTGAGCCCAAGATCAACGAGGATGATATTTTTTCAGAGTCTTGCACGTAGTGCTGCCCCTTCATTTGTCATTTGCTTCTCCTAACGAGGCTTGACAAGCCTAAAGTGGCCCTGTTTGTTCTCCTTTATCACGCAGGCAGCATCGGCCTCTTGTATTCAACACACACTACAGTGGAACCAGATGTCCTTTTGCCAGCGGCACAACTTTCAAGTTGACAAGGTCCCCCTAGAGAATGGGCTATGGATTGGTGGCAGGCAGAATTTGTGACTAATAGCCAGTTTGATGTGACAGGGCCCCGCCGTCTGGGGAAATTGAAGCGCTCTCCATGTCGATACCTTTTGTGTCTTGCTCAGTTGTAGGTTATTGTTGGTCTGGCCTTGGGGACTGGGCTGGGTATTTTACATTGCAGACACTACGTGGTCAGCACCAACTTTTTTTTTTTTTATTGTGGGTATTGATCCTTCCCTGCCTCCCCGCTGTGGCTAATTTGCTTGTTAACATCAGTCTGAAATGTCCCAGCCTACATTTTGTCCCTCCACACTTTATTACAAGCCACTTTTTTCAACTGGAGCCTTGTTCCTCTTTCTTGCAATACACAGGCCCTATTTATTAACAACTAGTTCCATGGCTGCCATTTAATCAATACGGCCTCCATCCCCCGCTGCCTGGAATAAAACACAAGTTAACCACAAACAGGCCATAATGATGTTTTCATAGGCGCCGCTTAGCCATAAAATTAACAGCAGAGATTGTCCGCTTATACCTATAAGCCCGTGTAAGACAATAACCTCGGAAAATATCACTTTAAATAATGCATTCAATGTGGTCGCACACTCATATGCTGAGTCTGTCTGTGCTTGGAGGAATGTCGTGACTTTCTAACAAATAACAGGCTGAGCATATCTGTGAGAGGGAACAACGTAGGCATCATTTTATATTAAATTCCTTTGGCTAATCCAGCTTGCTGTTCGGGTCCAGACTGAGTTTAGGCAAAATTTTAATAATGCATTTGAAAGGAGTGTATTTTCTTCCTGCTGCAGAGGGTTTAAGTGACTGGTATTTCTACAAGTTATGCATCTTGGTTATTTGTAAGCACCTAATAACTAAGCAGGTGACAGCTGATTTTATGAGATCTTAAGTCTGCCAAAGCCTGAGAACACCACAGGTTGGATTTCCCAGTACAGCAGAGAGATATGCGCGAGGTATAGAAATAGGATAATGAAATAAAATCGTTTTCAGCCTGTTTCTTTGCATGATTATTGTTGAACTTTTTTGTATTTATCTTCAAAATAATGCCGTTCTGAACTTTTTCTTGCTGTCCTCAGCTGTGGGACGCATAATTTGGGTTTGTAAGCTGCTGCTGCCCTGTGGTGGAGGTGTGTGTGTGTGTGTGTGTGTGTGTGTGTGTGTGGGGGGGGGGGTGGTGGGGGGGGGGGGGGTGGCACTGAATCACTCAGATCTAGCACAGTGCCTGTGCCCCCCAGCATGACACATGTGCACAGACTCATCCCATGTCTCGCTCTCCGGACGGTGTAGGGTTTCCCAGCATGCCGCTGCTTCTGAGAACACTGAAGAACCATAGATGGGGGGGGAGAACGCCAAGGGTGACATCAGCAACAACTGGTGCAAGATGCCATAGAAACATGAATAATATTTCTCTTGCCATTTCAGATAAATCATATACGGTGGCCAAAGATGTCTCCTAACAAAAACAACAGCAGCGGGGGGGAGGAGAGGATGAAGCACGCACATATTTCAGGGTCCTTCTTGGATGACAGTCATTTTTGACCTGGTAAAAATCCCCATGTGTTGTATTTTATATACTTTGACAGACATTAACACAAAAATAAGCATTGGTGGTCACGGATGACCTCTGCCCTGTTATTGTTGCCCACAAAACATCAGTCCATGAAACCACGAGGAACGAATCCAGCAAATTTGTTGGACATTAGATTGATACCTGCATAGACATCTGGTTTTATTCATTTCTTGAGTATTCAATGTTTAGAAATGTTTGACGCGCTTGTCGGTGCAGTTTGTGTTGCGTCATCTGCGTAACTAGACGAGGTGGTGGCCACTTAAATGCTGCCCTCAGGGGGGATGGACGGTCTGACCTCATCACCACCCCAACCTGACCATAACCCTGACCTTCATCCGACCTCCAACCTCTGAATTTAACCCCAACACTGAAGCCCCTCGGCTCGGCTTCCACCCCCGAGATGTCGGCCCGTGCCTCGGAGGCACATCTGCGCTGGGATGCAGCCCTTCTGACCGAAGAGAAGAAAGACCACGGAATCTGACTCCCAGATGAAATCCGTTCATTTTTCCTGGGATCCGCTACCGTGAGACAAATGTTGATGTTTCGTCAGCAAAGCAGAACCAGCAGTGCGACTCCGGCAGCGGCTCCTCCCAGAGTGCGCCCTGATCCAATGATGAGCGGAGCCGCTTCATGCTTTCCTGGAAAATTTGTCAGCCATGAAGATTAGTCTTACCCAGAATGTCAGCATCAGCTGGCATTTTTGTCAATAAGACAAAAAAATAAGGATTTAACGGATTTAGGAGTTTAATTTAGTTTTTATTCAAATGGACACTTTTTCATTCCAGATTTCTGCAATCAGTTAAGGATAATATCTAAAAAGTCTGTGGAAGATATTACCTTCAGTTGGACTTTATGTAATAAATCAAGTGTCGCTGGAGACAAAGTTTACTGTTTACTGCACCAAAAGGAACATCTAAACTCCGACTCAGCACCGATTGAACTGCTACAATTTAAATGCACTGAAAGCAGTTCCTCCAACAATATGCTGGATTGAAGGATTTGACGATATCCGTGACGCTTATAATCATGACCACTGGGCTTCTTTCAGACGTGGTGGTCTTTTTCAATATGTTGGACCAAATTCTGGCCCAGGAGCAAGGCAACAGAAATAAATTTCCCCTCTTCACCCTTTTCCATTTCCCGATGACTCCCACATCCGCCGAGTACTTTTCATCCCTGCCGTGGAAATACTCCCCCGCGGCTTCTAGCTTTGACTCCTTCTCTTCTTAAATCTGACCCCAGAGCCTGGTTGGTCAATGGGTGGTCAGAGATAAAAGTGCAGCTTTTCTCGATGCTGAAAAATATAAGAAAGAGAATTTTTAGAGCAGGGGGAGAAGAGCGAATACAGCTGAATTAAGCAGACATCCTGTTAAAAAGCCTCCCTTTTTGAATCCAGATGCTCATATTGCATCTAACAGTTGTTGGGCGGTAAAGATCAGCCTTTAAAGCATCTGGCTTTCTGTTTCTGTTTTCAGTTTTAGCCTCCTGCGCTGTAATGAAAGCAAAACAGTAGAAAATTCCCACATTATTAAGTAAAACATGTCGGTGGCTGGGGGCCAAACATTGTCACGCTAACAGGAGCACAGCACCCAGAGACACTCTGCCCTCACGTTTGATTTGGTGGTAAGACAACGTGTAAATTTATCTCCCCCCCACCCCCCAAAAAAAGCCTTTGTGACAAGATAAAAGAGAGTGATTTTAGCAGTGTGAAATAAATTTTTATACCCTTACATGATATCTGGAATCAATACAAAGCTTTAGTATCCTATTCCAACCACAGCACTAATCAATTTTTGTGGTCATGGTTGCGCGGTTGGTCAGTGCCCCCCCCACGCAGGCACAGTAGGGGTCATCCAGGGGTCTTCATACTTGCTCCACTTGACCTTGGCTGAAATCATGGATGACTGAAGGGAAAAAAATGAATACATAGCATGGAATGATTCAAATCTGCAGGTCAAAGAACTATTTAAATTGTCATTTCAAAATGCAAAAATTAATAAGTAAAGGAAAAGCAACACTAATCGTCATTTATAATTTTCAAGGTCATGTTTGACTTACTTGAAAATAATGGACAAAGCAGGAAATTCCAAGAGCTGACAAAAGACTTTTGGCAGTATGATAATGCTGAATAGTTGTTTACTTCTTAAATTAACATACATTTGTTGTAATTAGATGATTTCTCTCCATTGATTTTTAAATCGTGCATCATTTTGAACAAAGCAGCAATTAAGAAGAGCTTATTTTATGGTTACATCTATGATAAAATCTGTCCTGAGCTGTTATTTTAATTTGGATCTTTTGAGTGACGTCTCTGAGCTTGATGACAATGTTTGATCACCATCACGTGCTGACGATTTTGTAGCAGCACATTTCTTTTAGCGAATCAGGTCACAGGTCACGCACAATATCCAGTAAATTCCTCTGTGAAATGTGCGGAAACTCTCGTCTTCAGGGTAACAATATTTTGTAAATCCACAATATTGTCATCTGGAGACTGGGCAGAAAACAGCGGATAAAAACACGCCTTTGCTTCCCTCCCTCTCCATCAGGTTTCTCGAGCTGCTGCTATCCCCTGCACCTTTCTTTAGGATTTACTTAGAATATGAAAGGATTGAAGAGACACCTGGCTTGATAGTCACTGTGCTACTTTATTAAACCTCATGCGTAACATACGGTACCATATGAAAATTGAAAGGGAAGTGGCGAGAACCCGATTCCTCTGGATATACAGTGGAAAATCCACGGTCAAAGCACCTCGGATCTGTGCCTCCTCACCGCCGGAGAAACACGGAGGCCCTATTGATATTTAGATGATGCTGTCATAGGCAGGGTAGGCATCGTTTTCTTTTTAAAGATATCGATTTTAAATCGCACATTAGGCCTGTTCTGCACTGCTCGCCGCATCTTAAAGATGGGATTCTTGTCCTCTCGTGCCTCACGTGTGGGAATTTGTATGGATTTTTTCAGGGCCCTTGTTTTGCAGCGGTGGGGGACCAAATGCAATAAGTGCTCCATTACTTACACAATCTGCGAGTGCTCAGAAAATTAGTCACCAGTGACCTCTTGACCTCCCTCGCCTGCTCATTCACAGTCAAAGGACCTGACGGGAATAAGAATAAAGTCAGAGTAATGGAAGATGCTGTAGCAGCGAAGCAGCCCCTGCAGCTGCAGCAGCCCGCCAGAAAATATGAGACCGCTGTGGTTTGAACTTATAAAGTCGCTGACTGTTTGACTGGTGGCAGATGAAGCACAAACAACACATGGATGTATCTAATTAAGAGATAATTAAGCACTCGTGTAAATTACCGACAGAGCACTGCGGCACCTCGGGGTTGAAGGGAGACGGTGGGCTCCCTGCACTCCACAGACCCAGCTAGCTCACATTTCCATGTCTGCAAACATCATTAAAATTTTCTAAAATTGGATCGTCTGGTTGTCAAATATGTAAAGTAACCCTGTGTTTCGTGTGCACATGGGTAAAATGTCGCGGTGTGTGACGGCGAGGTCATGTTTAAAGAGAAATTATAAGTTAACGCCATTTTTTTCCCACGTATGTTCGTGTCAACAGTGCTCATCTTGCCGGCCGTGTCAGAATATGCCGAGAGCATTTATAGTGTGCAGGAGCACATCTAAAGCACACTGGAACATCTGTCTGCTTTCCGTTCATATTAACTACTCTCCTGTCAGTGACATATTAATCAATCATGACAGGCATGCAGGAAAATATCACACCGCAATTAGGATTTATATTGTTTTTGTGATTTATACACTTTAAACACTTTTCTTTTTGCCTGTCAGAGTGATCTTTGGTCTTTAGCTCCATGAATCACATCTGTATTTTAGAACGAATCATGTCTCCCATTTAAACACAAATGCTCTGAATAGAAGAAGAGGAAGACCAGCAGATGACAGGGCAGGCCCGTTCCCTTCTCCTGACTCCGGGTGCCCCCCCATCACTGTTCCCTGCAGCCCTCGCCAAGCTCGTCTTTCTCCCTCCCTTCCTCCGCCTCAGCATCTGAATCGACCTTGTGTCTTCCCAGCTGTACGTTACAGAAGAAGACAGCAAGAAAATGCAAGACAAATCACATTAATGCGGCCCGTAATTTAATAAATGAAGCTTGAGAAAATTTATCACACAACACTTGTCTCCATAAAAGTAAGCACAAGGGGCCTGACTAATGCCAGATGCTGCTGGAGGACTGAACAAAGAGGACACACACATGTAATCCCTTTTGGGTTTGGGGCGACACTGTCTATTTGATGGGTGCCAACAGAGCGCTCACTCGGTACGACGGACTCTGACGTTACACGGGCTGGAGGAGGAGGGGGAGGAGGAGGAGGGCACTCGCTCTTCATGAAGAGAAAGATGGAAAATCCATTTAGCCGAGCTGACTCATAACCAGAGAAAAAAATGTTTTTGGTTTCAAAGTAAAAACTGGAATGATGAAACTGCGCCGTACATATGGAAATATGGAGGACGAGATGCCTACAGTGGAAAAAAAGTCTGTGCATGCTCTGCTGGGTACACCAAGACTTAAATTAGATTATATGATGCTAATGTGCAAACGAGGAGGTAAAGCTTAAAACCTTTAGATTTGGATCCAGAAAGCGCCATTAAACACGGGGCAGGTGCGGAGTTTCAAGCTTAAGCTTAAAACCTGCATGAGTATGAGTGATCGAACCTGTCATGGCTGGCGAAGGCTCTTATTTATCACTTGTGGATCCCTCAACACGAACACACTGGCTTCCAAAATTACACTACTGAAACAAATTGGCTTGGGGTGGCCGTGGCCGCCGCAGGACCGTGTCTGCGTCCTGCCAGGCCGATTGCGTTGGGGTCTGGAGTCGTTGAAACTACATTAGCTCTTCAGACTACGGTAATGAGGCCTAGCCAAATGGTATCGCTGTCTCCAAATATTTAGTTTGTCATTTTGTGGTAACAGGCCCCTCTCTGCAGGCATGTGTGCACGCGCGGTACTTCAGAGGAGCGGGCAGCCAGTCTCTGGATTTCATTTACTCATCAGATAACATTTTAGGAAAAGAACCTGTTCCTTGAGTGTTATTGTGGCAAGAGGACAATGCAGCATTTCTAAATGGGCATGGGTGAATTTAGAGAGTGATCCTGGCTGCATGACGGGTCCAGGAAAGGAACTATCCCCTTCCTCACGTCTAGGTTTATTCAGGTCACAGGCTGCTGCATACAAAAGTTCACCTGTTTCAAAGTCTTTGTTCCATCTTTATGAAGATTTTTTGAATTTTGACAAGATGTTAAGGAAGCATGCAGACAAGTATGAATGCAGGGAGATGTTTGCCATTTCAAAAGGAAGCCAGGGTTGATTTTAAGGGTAATAGTCCTCTGGGTGTCCCTCTGCATAACCCTGAGCTGTACTCTACTTTTCAAACATCTACAGATATAATTAAGCAAAATACTCGAAGCACATCAGGTGGTGAAGAACGTCAGTAAAACAAGTGGATACACTTCTCTCCCGCCTCTGTCACAGGGGCAGATACCAGAGAGAACCTCTGCAGAGGGCAGGAAAACTTCCCCGTCAGTCCCAGCTGATTCCACAAGTAAGCAGTGGTGAAGCTTCTGTCTGAACACATGAAAAAAAAAAAGCCTTTCTGGGAGTCGGATGTTTCTGGTGAAGATAAAAACATGACATCAACTCTTTCCAAAATGAGAGAAAATGCATCGATGTCAACCGGTGAGTGTTTCTGCTGGGTAAACCAGGCTGGACCCTTTGACCTCTCACTCCCCTCCACCTAGGACTCTGGTTCTTTCTGTTCTTTCAGGAGCGAATAGTGAAACCAGATGTTTTTAACAGATAGCAAATGTCAGAGGCAATAGCCGAAAGCACACCTGGTACAGTACAGACAGGGTGACTGCCCCGCTCCATCCTCGTCTAACCTTCCCGACTCTTACTCACTGTTTGGCTTTGTTTCCAGTGCTGCTTCTTGAATTGCGCAATATTGAATCAACGATTCACTTTGTTAGCATAAGCAGACCAGCACAGGCCAACAAGCAGTTAGCTGTGCCAGGGGTTACAGAGGAAGGTGGGTTCTATACAGTACAGGAGCAACCATTTCGACATGCACACAAGATGTTGCACCAGTGGGGTCCATTATCTCGCTCACAGACACTTTGATGTGTTTCTCCCATCTGTGCTTTCAGTTGAAAAGACTTTTCCTGACACACAGCAAGATACATTGGCCAGCTGTGAGTTCGCTTTAATGACCAACTGTGTGGATGTGGCACACTTTATCTCCGTTACACATGTTGCATCATTAACCTGTTTTTATTGTTATTTAATAAGTACATATTAAAACTAAGGTGGCTGCAATTACCCTCAATTCTTTTCACTAATTAACTGTGAGTCGAAACACTTTACATCACACTGAAAAGGTGCTACTTAGCTAACATTTGTATTCTGGACTGAGGTGCATGTGGTTTTTGTCACGCCATTAATTTCCGACGTCAGTATTGACAGCCTAAAGTGACCTTGAGCTATTATGAGGCATTGTTTCTGATCTGTGGCTTTTAGGGCTGACATCATGCGTACAGTAATCCCTCCATTCAGATCAGGGCTTGCGGAGTGTTGTAGGGAGAGATCAGCAGGGGCGGGTGGTCCGGTCGGCTGCTCTCTCATGATTAATGACGCTTCTTGTGACACTGACAGAGAGGGATCAGCAAAGCAACCGACAACTTCTGCATAGCTCCGCTTTAGCCAGACGCCAGCCGTGCTATTGTGTCTCAGTGGCACATGCACACCAGTAAACACGCCCTGCCACCGACTCGTGCACACATAGACACGCACATGCAGAGGGGTTGATTTACTATCGCCGAAACATACATTTAAAGTGCTGGACGTGTTTGTGCCCTAATACGCTCCTATAAAAAGATGATTATCTCCTCTTCTGTGTGTTTCGGATTACTCCTCCACCTGTGCTGCAAGATTGGTTGTCTCCTCTCCAAAATCAGCTTGTGGCCACCTGTTCTGTTGACCGGAATGTTCTTTTAGAAGTAAGAAAAAAGAATTACCCCATTAGCATATAAATTTCTATTTGTATTGATTTCTTTACCAGTTCAAATCCTTTTTACCAGTTCAAATCCCATATGCACGCATGGTGTAGATCTAATGAGTGACAGACCTTGTCTAGTCTTTTTACCATGTCTAGTTAAAACATTTTCTCAGTTTTTTGGTTTTACGGCCCCCTCAGATTTACAATTTAAAGATTCAAACTGCTTTTTCTTGAGTTAACAGTCTGTATATGGTTAAACAGCGAGCAAAGTCCCACAATAACCTCCAGGACATCTCAAGAAGGCCAAAAATACATCTATTTGAAATAAGATTCTTTTTTTTTTCATTAAATAAGAATCATTATTTATTTATATACAATTACTGAGCTTTTATTAAATAATGGCGTCTTTTTGCACATGCATGTGAACAGGGTGCGTTATTATCGCTGCATCAGGCTGCGTAAAGTTCACCATAAATGTTCGGCGCCAGCCATACAGAACCAAGATTCCTCACTTCGTAAAGAAAAAAACTGTTCATTTAGTTTCTCGTAATCAATACTACTTGCACAGCTGTTAGACCATAAAATGGCTCTTAATTTGTGGACAGCCCCTTCCTGTCCGTCAGTGGGCTGCAGCTTCTGCTGGAAGAGGCTTGCTGCTCCACCTGGACGCCATTGAAAATTATGGTGACAGTTTCAATGGGACGGTGCTAACAAAGTCAGGGTTGCACTCGACAGGAGCTGGGATTACATTTTCCGTTCCCCCTCTCAGTTTAAGGCCTCGTTTCCAAGCCGTACCCTCATGTTATACACGCAGCAGAAAACATGTTCAAAGGACCTTGTTGAGCAACATTTTACATCATGGAAAAAAGAGAAAAAGTTCTAAATGATGGTGAATAATTGTACCTTCTCAGCTGAAGTGAAAACTTTTCCTGGCCAGTGTTCCCTCGCTGCAGAAAGCAGTGAAATACTGTACTGCAATTCAGCAGCGGAATCTGATACGTTTGAGTCGAGACCTTGAAGTAGGCCAGAACCACATCTATCAGTGACTAAATCTGTCCTTGCATTCTCGGGGAAGCCGCTCAAGGATGAGGCAAGTCTTCAAAAGCATCTCTGCCTTTTGATGTAAACTTCTGTGACTGGTAGGGTGCCTCTCCAGCCTCGCAGCCTTTTAATTGATTATGTGAGTCAGAGGGCACCGTATTGTAAATGAGGTGATAGGCAAAAGCCTGCTCCACTCAGTAGCTTCACCCTCTGTTATTTTCTACCGCAGCGGCGGTTAACAGTAAAAGGAAATCTTGACGTGTCATTCGAAGAGGAGGTCATGGGAAAATTCAAAACCTCAAAGCAAAAAAGCGATATGTTATCTATTTTTTTGGTCTTTTATTATTATGGAGAGTTTTTGTTATCCAAATGTAATTGCTGTCTTGAATAAGTTTGGAGCTTTAGAAAGCGTTACATTCTTTTATATATGTACTTTACAATTACACTCACCTTAAATTACGACCTTAATTGCAACAATATTGTATCAGCGAAAAGAAATCTTTACATTCTATTTTAGTTTATGCTAATAGCTTAGCACGTGTGTCCTAATAAATGGAGTCGGATAAAGGTAAAGGAAATCTGAATCAATGTAACTGAACATGTCAGTGGAAATTGTGCTTTTGGTTCCGGTTGCAATAGAACCATTTTAAGTAGTATGGTTCAAAAAATTCAACAGCAGATTTACAATGACTAAACCTGCTATCGTGACAAAAGTAAACACAAATAATCAATAAGAATCTTACTGCGTTTTCAGGGCAAACATTGTAAAGCACCTGCCGCGTCACGTCTTGGTACATTAAAGACTGCGTGGCATTGCAACATAAACATATTCATTACATAGGAACAGACCGCGCGGGCGCACAAAGCGTTTCCTTGAGCGCTCGCTGCTAAAACAAACAAAGAATTCTCCAAATGTGGCGGGCTGAGCAGCGGTTGAAATAAAATAAATCTCCTGATTCCAGCAGCTCAGGCCATTGTGACATGTGACAGTCTTTCAGGTGCAGAAAGAGGCCTGTTTGGAATCCCAAAATTCAATTGTGGCCTATTGATTCTGGGCCGTCCATCATAATTCCCTCGCTGATTGACAGGAGTGAATTGGTTACGTTTAGTATTTCATATGTTATAACGCCGGACATTTGTTTGCTCGCTCTCTATGTCAATGTTGTTGGAGAGATCTGTAGCGTTATGAGATAGCATTATACCGACTGTGACTTTTGTGTGATGCTCCAGTGTTTTTCCTGACATAATCTGAGATATATTAAAAATCATCTGAATCCTGGGATGCCATTAATGCCGTTATTATTGTCTTGCTCCAGGGGATCATGTTTGTTCATAATCGGTGGCAGCCGTGTGCATGTGTGCATATGTGCTCGGCATGCCGCCTAGCTTCACCTAAATATATATATTCTCCCCATGCTCTGAATAGGTCTGCCACAGACGAACACTTTTATTCCAAATGCGTCGCGCTTTGCATAACAAGAAACGGTGACCTCATCTTGTTGCCACCTGCTTCTGATCCAGGTTTCTCAGAAAGTTTTATCTTTCACTAATGGAATAATGATTTAAGAATACGTTTACTTCACTTCCTGTGCCACGTTGGAACAAACCATTTTGGTATAACGACAATAACCTTCATGACATGCAGGATGTGCATGTGAGACATGTTCTCACAGCCTCTATTGGATATTTCAGGGTTGTTTTTGTCTGTTTGAGCCCAAAAACAAATGTTTAGACTCCACCCGCCTGCTCCTTATGCTACACTAACACAAGCACTGTCCATATAGACCTCCAGGCCTGGGTCAACATGGGCTCTTCCAAATACTCTCAGCAGTTGTGTGGTCAGTGGATCAAGGTAAGAACCTCCCGTCAGTTGTCGCGTTGTCTTGGAAACATGACATTCTCTCCAAGATAAAAACCTTTTGTTTGGGGAGAACTTTGCAAATCTTATTGGGACAACTTGCCCTTAAAGAAAACAACCGTTTCGTGGCAGATCTAGCAAATGTACCCTGGAGCTTTTTTTCCCCCTTCACCTAAGCTGAACCAAACATCTTATCTCCACACAGAAGCTCATCTTTAGCCCGCAGTCGCTCTTGTTGGGTTTAGCATTAACCTGCCTTGCTTTACTGTTTGATGGCCATCACCAGGCGTTAGAGTGGCTCAAGGGTGCGGCGGCCAGTTTAGCGTCTTTTTGTGTTCCGCACTTAAGTCTGCCGCGGCTCGAACAAGCATCCAGTGGTTAAAATTGCACATTTCTCTAAATACACAAATATTCACAGGATAAAAGTAAATCACTTAATTACGAAATGAAATGGAACATTTCAATGGAAAACTAGAGACCCCGAATGTACTTAGTGATGCAGATTTTTGATGTCATGAGCTCCATCTCCACACAAACACATCGAATGCAGACGATCCAGTGTGGTGACTCAGCACATTAAAAATTCATGTCTGCCTGTGGGATGTAGAAGGTCTGGGAGATGGTCCATTGTTGCCGCTGCGATATCAGGGAAACCTTAAGTGGGGGAAATGTATTATATGTAATCCCTGGATTAGCTTAGCGACCAACTAATGGCCAAGAACGGATGCCCGTCTTTCAGTTCCTGTGTCCATTTGACCCGAGGCAACGTGGTGGGTGGACTAGTTAGCAGGAGTGAGGACTAAGATCACCAGCTGCTACACGGAGGCATTAGGGGAGGTGGTGGGCAAAGATTTCATGCTGCGACGTGTCCGTACTCTGTGTTTTGTTGAGAACAATAGGACCTGAATGTGTCTTCATACAGTCGAAATTTGTTGCAAATGATTTTGGACAAAAAGGACGTTTAAAGGTTAAATGAATAAACTATAATTCAGCCAGTCCATTACATGTAAATCAAATTTTGAACATTTAGCTCTCGCTACTTTGATAGAATGAGATAACTTTTTTGTTGTGAGCGGTGTTTTTAAAATGATTTTTTTGACGAGGCGCCGCCTCCAATTAAGTGACCGCATCGATCCTTCAGCTAATATTCATCATCTCTCTTCTTGCAAAAGCACAAAACAACACGCATGTGCAATCGCAGGATCCCTGTGAGACTCCAATGTTTAAGCAACTGCATGCAAATTTGTGGTCGAACTCGGTGATCATCTTGCACTCTGCCGGCCAGCCAACCCATATAAGTGGCCTCTCGAGTTTTCTCACTTGAGTTGTCAAAAGTGCTCGAAAGGTTTTCATCACCAGCCGCCGCACTGATCTCTTTGCATTCACACAAAACCAACAGAAAAAAAGGATCTGACAGTCGGAGCAGAGCTGTCCACAAACAACGCCTCCAGGCTTCAAGTGTGAGCTCCACAGAGCAGAAAATATCAGACGGGGGAACTTCCAGGGATCGCTTGTTGGCAGGACGGAGTGGAAACCCAGCTCTATGTGAGGTGAAAGGGAGAGGACATTTGGTTTGTGCTTTGCAGCTTGCAGATGGCTCCGTCCTCCTCTCAAATGTCAGTCAAGACCGTCTCGCAATACTCAGAAGAGAACTCGGAGCCTATATTTTAGCTGTGCGATTATTTATGTACCTGCCATGGTTTCTAACTGGGTTTCACCATATACCAAAAACCTCCCACATATCCCCCAAATCCAGATGGAACAAGGCGAAGTAACCGCAAAAGGAGGAAACTCTTGAGATTTTCTTGAGTTATGAATTTGCCATATGCTTTGCAGAATTCTGCTTGCGAAAAGACGGCTGGGGTTACTTTGTGAGAAATATTGTGCATGAGAAGTAAAACACAGCAACCGCGCTTCTCAATCAATCACGTCCGATCGTCAGCTGTATTTGCCTCATTTGAGATGCTCAAATATGCGCTTTGGCATGTGGTGTTGGCACCGGGCGCCTTTCACAGCTAATGCTAATGTGCTATTTATACTGAAAAAAAAAGCAAAAAAAACCTACTTTGCACTCTTGATTCAGAATCCAATAATTATATTCCTGCTGAAAAAGAAGTCTCCCGCATCCATCATGTTACTCCATCGGTTTATCCCGTTTCGGCAAAGGAACATTGTGCGCTGAAAATACACTGTTGCTGACAGAGATAGCCTAATCCAGTGATTGGTTTTACCTTATCACACAACTTAAGGAGTGTACACTTCTAAGCTGGCGGATTGAACCTCTGTTCGATACAGGTTTGCAAAACTGAATCTGTTGAGCCTCTAAGATTTGATATGGGTATTTAAAGCTCTGCACGGCATTAACCGTGGAGCACAACAAATAGCCTGCCTTTTAACGGGGCTGGGGAATCCCGGGGCCAGTTGGGATGCAAATTGAAATGATCCAAGAGTGGATTGAGAAGGTGAGGGTGGGCTCGGATGGGGCTGCACAGGGTGGATACGCGAGTGGCGAGAGGAGAGGGTGGTAGTATTGTGGGAATGAAAGAAAGTGGAGCCGAGGCTTGTGGTGAGGGATGTGGAGGGTCTTTGGTGTTAGCAGCGATTAGCCTTAAAGTCTAGCTCATGGCCTGGCTGACAATACAGTAACAGACAGAGAATGTGCTGCCACCATGCACGTGCCACAGGCTCATTCCTCAGCACCCGGTTTTATGGTTTTGAACTTGAACATTGCATTCCAAAAAAAGGGGAATCAATCTGTTATTTAGTTCTCACTCAGACTACCATCAACAAACCCAGGTTTCTTTTTGAATAATAAAAAAAAGGTTTGGCATCAAATCTGGAAAGAGAGAATAAATCCTGACTCGAATGATTTGTATTAATTGAATTAAGTGCAGGACTCTGGCACTACGGCGAGTGCAGTGGGACCACGGTATGTCCCGCGTGCTTGCTTTATTAGGTCCATAGTGGGCACGGCTGAGCATCTAACACAACCAGAACAAATGGGATTAGTGTGACTCCAAATTGCCATTCTACTGGCACCTATGCAGCACAATAAAGCCCTGGCCAAAACTCCTTGACTGCATTTCAAAGCAAACTTTCAAGCAGCCATTCTAATTGTCGGCTCTGTCCTGCCAGTGCAAGAATGTGCCAGTGATGTCATCATATCTGCCCGTTCGCCTCCACGATCATCACATTTCTACCGCGAAACAGCCACGGGGTGGTGATAAAGGGGGCAACCTGTTGCACTTTCCATCACTGTAATTAAACAGGGATAACTGAACTGTGCGGACATGAAAAGAGGAGGCTGCTCCCCGCTGACCCTAATCAACGCTGAAATGATCAACCTAACTGGGACTTAATTGCCTTCTGCTGTGTTCCTCCAGCAATAATTTGGCTGTGCTGGAGTAAGCCCGGCTCTGTTGGCCCTCTGAATGCAGAGGCGCTGTGTTTGGGAAGGGGGGGTGATGGCAACACATAAAGGGTGACTCATGATCAGGAGTCCATGGAAGTCAATGTAAGACTATAAAGAAAGCAGCTTCCCTCTCCAGGGTGTGGTGAGGTTTAAGAGCTTTCACATACAACTTTAAAGAGCCCAAGTTTTAAATCCTGGGATATACTGTTAAATCACATGGGAGGCTTATTGTTTTCAAGGCTTCACACATAAGCACCGTTAACCCTCTAAATGCCATTGAAACCATCCCGATGTACGCTCATTATAGAGCATGAGCAATCATCAGTGGGGCAGGTGTGGGTGAAATCTGCCCCGCTCCTAGCGCCCAGTTCATGCCACACTATTATGTTTACAGTTCCCCAGTATCATGTTACCCACTGTTGAATAAGTTTCTTTGGCCCCTCCCTGGGTCCCACCCACAGGCCCATCAGAGCGTGTCCACATATGATGAGCACACGTCTGCATGGCCACCAGCTTGTTGAAAACCACGCTGACATCATGGAGGCCTCTTTTTTTTCCCCCTGCAGCATGTGCATAACAGTCCAGCAGTGCCCGAGAGTGAAGCCTTTTCATTAATCCATCATCAGCCAGTGAGGCCGTCACCGGAGCGGGGCCAGCTTTTTAGGCCCGGGAATGAGATGAGAAGAAAATAAAAACGAAAGGAAATAATAATGTGTGGTTGCAGAGGCATTCTGACATGCATAATTTAATATAGTGAAGCGAGAGTCTTTACACGAAAACAGACAAAAAGCAGTCTGGAGAAGTGGGTGTGATTCATTGTGAGGCCGGTGATTGACACCCAGACAGGGTTAACTGGCGCAGATGAAACCAATTTCCTCTCATTTCTTTGCCGCTTTGTTTTGTTGAAATGAGATATTCCGCTTCAAAGCAGCTACGGCTCCGAGATGTGCAGAAAGCCTGAACGTGCGACTGCCAACGCGGCTGCGGATCTGCAGACTCCGTCCTCCGGAGGGATGACTTTCACTTATTCCCGCTACATTTCGGAGCACAAATGTCATTTCAACGAGCTGGGCCTTTATTTTGATGCTTGCTTTCATTTAAACACCCACATTTCATCACCTCTGGCGCAGCGTGCTGCCGAGGCGGCGTCGAGGAGTAAGATATGATTGTATCATCAGGTATCGATCCCGGCAGGGCCGCTCCGTTGCCTGCTATTGATTCTTCAAACTGGTGTGGGAGGCCTGAAATTGCTCCTGCAGTGAATTTCCCCACCGCTGTTTTTATTTGTCAGGAAAACATCAGTGCTCCGCTCGGCCGTGTCGGCCTGCCTCTCCGTCCCATCGGCCGCCTGTTTGTGTTGTGTTGAAGCTTGAATATTAGGTTTCCATAAAAGATTTATCCACTTGGAGCTTGCTCTAAAGCCTTTTATTACTGTCCTATATGTGGGATACATCTGTTAAACAATCGCTTGATTTTAGTATTTTGAAATAGTTTTTTTCAGCTTTTCCAGCAGGTTTTTTTCCAGAATTTCAGCTTTATGTGATTAATTTGAAACCGGATTCATGCTACCTAAAAGCATATAAAACCACTGTTTAGTGAATGATTTGCAATACAGAAAAATGGAAGAGCAACACATGCTATGCATTCTATTCCTTTATCCTTTTAGTCTTTTCTTCTTTTAAGCTCTTTGCTCAGTATAATCTCTCTCGCCAGCTCACACTATTTAATTTCACTAAAAGTTTGAACTCAATAATGTTGCTCCACTCTTCTGTCAGTTAAGGCAGCCTTTCATCCAGGGCTTAAATATGTATTGAAATGAGATTATAAAGAAAGGTTGATGCTTCAATCTGGCCCGTTTGAAGCAGACTGTGGAGCAGGGTCTCTAAACAGAAATAAAATGACTTTTTAGAATGCAACTTATCAGAGTGCTGGAACATTATTCCAATAAACTGCAACTGGACGCTGTGACCCTGCTCACTTTAATGAAGTCCCTATTTTAATATGCGGCTCTGCTTTGGTGGCAATAGATTCAAAATCTAATCTGGGCCAAAACTGATGAGGCCTATTAAGTGGTAATGAGGCGGGGGGGCGCTTAGCGTGCTCTGAGGTTAAGCACCTTTATCTGAGGCGTGGCTGCTCTTTTGTTGTCCTGTAGTTAAGAAGATTGTGTAGCCGCAGCATCTGTCTGCATGTGTGGTCTTTGTTTCTGGGGCAGATTCCACTAATGTGTCATTTCTGATGCCGTCGACCTTACAGGGGCACCCTGGAGAGGAAACGCGACCTTCTGCAGACGTGCTTGGTGTAATTTGATAATTGTTCCCTTAAAAAGTGAAAACACCCTGACAGTCAATTAGACACATAACAGGGCGGACGGCGTGGATGGGCAGCACCCTATTGTGAACCCACATGCTTGAATAAGCATGGATTGATGTAGAGCAGACCTGCAGACACCAGGAACCTGCAGCCGTTGCTCATCCTGGAACCTGGCTGCTGATCCTCGGGCTCTGGCAGCCCGATGCTCGCTGCATCTTTTCACTCTCCACACTTCCAGGAAGACTCAACACTTTTCTGGCAGGTCTGAGTAGTAAATCACGGGTCATAAAGGAAGACAATACCTCCGGTGAAAGCATAGAAGGAAATCTTCTTAATTCACCATGAGAGTCCTAGAATAAAGAAACACAAAGCAGTACAATAAAAGGGTGAAGGCAGGGTGCGAATGAAAAACTTCATTAATTAGCAGCATTTTGTTAATCACTGTTAACATAGAATTGTTCTGTCATCTCATGGATATTAGTGGGTTTTATGTTTGTCTTTTAGAAGAATTTGTATGTGGAGTCAAACTGGGAGTTTGCAGGAAACGCAGATTCAATTCACATTTCCAGCAGGTATCAGACGCCATCTACTGGCCGCTCCAGTCTGCAGTTGTCCTGGAGTCTAAAGAGACCGTGAATGCACCGCTGTTTTCATAAAAATCACTTTATTTTTAATCGTCAGTCAGATTTTAGCTCAGATCATCATATAAAATGAAATAAAGGCTGAAATCTACACTGTCCACACTGACTAATTCAATTGTTCAAGTGTCATTTATAGCCCAAATATTCAGTCAGAGGAGTTCATATTTTTCAGTAGACTGACCGCTTCACAGCCGGTGCGTGCTTGCTGAAATTGGAAAACAAGCTAAACTCAAACAAAAGCTAACAAAGCAGACAATTTCTGCCCGGCCACGTCATCGTGGTCTCAGAAGACTTTGAGGCTGAAAGCACAGACAGGAAACAGCTGAGCGCCATGCTGCCGGTGACTCCTCGGTGTGACCCCGCGGCCTGTCGCTCCAGATGGCCTCTTCCCCATCTGCCTCGCCGCCTTCCTCAGCCTCCCTCGCAGCTCCTGAGTGGCTGTATGACAGCTCTACTGTAAAACCCTCTGCTAACCAGCCCCAAAATACCAGCACCGGCCCAGCTTCGTTGTGCAGGGAGTTAAATCATGTGCGTGAGTGTTTATGGGTCTTTCCACTGGAGGGTCTTATTGACAGCTGATACTAATCATAAAGCAGCAGATTAGAATGGTGGCTGTTTTATTTTGTTTCTTGGAGGTTAAAAAGGGACTTTTAGAGTTCCACATCCACAGATTTTGGTGGCAATTACAATATTCTATATTACACAATTATCTCTGCTAATATGCTTTAGATTGTTCCATAAATATTAACCATTTTAAACCACAGGTGTTCTGCAGCAAAATCACACTTTAATATTTGAATTAAAGGTTTTCAGGTGTGCTCCTCAGCGTGACCACTCCCTCCCCAACACGGAGGCTCTCCTTCGAGATGCTTTTCTCCTCATCGTTTCTAGACTTAAGTGTGGGCCACTTAACTATCTAAGCTTTGGTAGTGATCATCCCATTTATCTGGGATTATTGCACTGAATTTACTGTTTGGTCTTCTTCCAGGCCTAAAATGTCAAGTCCAAAGTCATGTATGCGGTAGCTTTATTCAGTAAGACCTTCACAGATCCAACCAAAGCTGGTAGCAGTTGATCTTTGGATAGAGCATGAAATAAATAAATCCTCTTTAGCAGATCAATATTCATCCTATTTAATTCTGGATGTGAAACTGCTGGATTTGAGGTGGTAATGCTGATGTACAGCTAATCGTTGGAAAATAAGCAGCGGGGCTTTACGATTCTCTAGCACGATAGTTTAAACAGGAAACCGGATGAGTAGATGCCCATTGTCTGAGCGGTAGAAAACCTGCTAGTGATTACTTGTAATTTATGCTTTCCAATTAATGGGCAGAAATCTGCTGTGGAGTGGGAGCTGAAGGAGCTGAAGGGCCCATGTTGATGAGTGCACAGTCGAACGGGGAAAATAAGCCGGGGACACATTTCCTGCTGCGGTCGCGCCGTAATGACACTGTACGCTAATGATATTAGCTGTGCAAACAGGGAGAAGGGAAGCGAGCCGATACAGCGGCGGGATGTGCGGGCTCATTATTGCACTCACACCTTGATTTTGTTTTACAAAAAAGGAGAAGGGAGAATGTTGTGTGACCTTTGACCCGAGTGGATTTCAGCAGGAAGGAGGAAGCGGATTCGCCACAAAAGCACCTGTGACAGGAGGACAGTTGGGGGGGGATGACCGGCGCAGGGTCGGTTCCCATAGCGTGAAATCCTCACATGTGATTTATGGCTGAACTCTGCGTTCCCTGTCGCGGGAGGCCCCGCCCACTTCTGCATGAGGATTTACGTCTCTCAGTAGCTACGACTCTGTCGACGGCACTGCAGCTCCTTTTTGATGGATCCTCGTGAGACGTTTCCCATAATCCCAGCAACAAATGAAGCAGGAAATATTTTCGTGGCCAAGGCCGGCGCTTCTTCTTCTTCTTTCTTTTGATTCTTTTTTATTTTTTCTGGTGAAAAATTAAAACACCCACTGCTTGTGTGTCTTGACTTCACAGACTTTGCAGGGATAAGCAGCTTCCCCGTTTCATAACAAATACTCAGACTGACTTCAGCATTTCTTCTTTTACTCCACATATTTGAACTCTTTTATGATACGCCAAGAATGTGTTTTCCCCAAAATTCTTCAAACAAAAGTCTCAGATAAATGCCGATGTTTGCTTTGTCTTTCTTTTTTCTGACTCTCTCTTCTTTTCCACGGCATTTTTTGGCACACGCGTGTCATGAGACGTGTGATAAAAATACCTTTAAATGTAAATATTAGCCTGAGGAGATCGTCTTTCCATGTCTGGGATCATGCTGATCGTAAAGCAGGTGAAACCTATTTTCACGCAGGCCCATCATCCACCCACATTCTGTAAACCGTTCATTCCATATCAGGGTCAATCATAACAACAGATTATTACATTTTAACAACACACATGTTGCTGTGGCTTAAATCTCACTGCAGAGACACAATATCAAAGCATATGGTCCAGTGTTGAGCTCTTTGAGCCTCTTGGTGTGTTTTTTTATTGTTATTATTAGTCATATTTTTTTAGATTGTAAAAAACAGATAATATAATAATCAGAATAAGTGATTGTGAAGGGGAGATCAGTGAGTAAAAAGTTGCACGTTACAGAAACTGTGCTGGGAACCAGAGAGCTCAGTGCAAAGGGGGGGACGCTGCGAGGCTCAGTAAAGCTGCCGAGCCGGGATGTTTACCAAGGATTTCTGGATCATGAAGCTGAAGGGCTGGGAGAGAGAAGAAAAAAGGCAAAACGAAAGCGGAAGAAGACCCAAAAAAAAGATATTTGGCATTTCTGACTTTTTCTCAACAAACACCCCGAGGTCTAAGAGTCTCATTTAAATAAACAAAACCAAGGGGGTTGGATCAATTTGTGGACAATGAGCTTTGCCTGGGGGCCCGGCGTTCTGACAAGCTTTGAAAGTGGCGCCGGACTGTGTCTCACTTCAAGCAGAGATACAAATCCATCCCTCAACAACTCATAGTAAAGTAATATTCACAGGCTTCACTGGTGGCCTCATGCAAAAAACTTTGAAGTCGGGAAGAAAGAAGAGTCGGGCGGCAAAAGGAGCAAATCTCCATGTACAAAATGGCCGCTCACTACAAAGGGTGAAGGGGTGTAGAGAAAGCGACACTCGGTCTGTGTGCAGCGGGACTTGGACTGGGACCAGCACTGGGGCCAGATGCAGGATTTAGCTCCAAAAGGAGCACAAGCAAGAGCCAAGTCTCGGCCTCACACCGCTATGAAGCTAATATCATCTCTTCAGAGGTCATTATCCTTCCTCTTTTTATCTGGATTGTGTCTTTCACGCATGACAGCAAAGGCGACGGCGTTATTACTCTGTAGTTACCGCATGTTACCAGCAGAGGGAGGCCACATCCCTTTAAAACCACCGCAGAAACACTCTTACAATGTTGCAAAAACATTATTTATGCATCCTTACAACAGCTATAGCTCTATAATGTGTGTCTAATATGTGTATATAAAAATGAAATGCGTTTGCTCTTTAAATCAAACATTTCTGATCAGGTTTGAGCAGCTGATCTGTTGTCTAATGCTCACTAAAGCACGTGAGCCCAAAAACAAACAGCATGCTAGCCAACACCTTTTCCAATTTTGCAGGAGCCGTTAACATATCTTGCTGAGACTGTTTGCTGAGCGTTTGGGAGACTGAGTCACGTTTACGATGAGAATATTCAGGGTAGACATTCTTTTTTGGCCCAGGTCATTAAATAAAAGTGGGTTCATAAACCAGTGAGGGCGGCTGCGATGTGTCTGAAGGACCACCAGAGACTGAACTACCTCCACAAAAGAAGAATGGAGGATGCCCCCGCCACCTCACACCGCACACCTTTACTTGTTCTGGGGCCCACGTGGGACATTTCATATAGGATTCTGTCACATCACCGACCCAATGAATGATACGTTTAAAATAATAAAACAAGAGACTTCAATTAAAGGAGAAAGTTGGTGCAACACTCAAGGCTGTCATGGTCATTTTAAAGCCTTGACTGTCATCACACACACACAGACACACACACACACACTCACACACACACACACAGGAAATAAACTTGGTGCAGCTTGCACTCAGCTCTGTTGCCTAAAGTAAAGAACACTTGAAGTGAACCACATAATGTTTTTTTTTTTCTCCTTGACTTCTCGATCCTGTGTAATTATTGTTTGCACCACAGGAGTGTGACTTTTATTACCACTGTTAAAAAGGACTCAGCTATCTCCTGAGGACAGCTGACCTTTAGCCTGAGAATGAAGCAGGACACGTTCTTCTCTTTTATTCCTCAGATGCAATCTTTGGGATAAATCGGCCAGAATCAAAATAAAATTCACAGCCGTGGGTCAAAGGACCAGCTCAAGCTTCACTTTATTACTTGTTGAGCAAGTCCAGTCAGGCACTCTAAGTGGAAATGATGCTTCCTGTCGTTGAATCTATTCAGGAAAAAATGCTCTTCAGAACAAATACGTGATGGAATTGAAACTCTTAATTTCTGTGATCCCGCGGCTTCCTGAAGTGGCCGGCTTAAATATTGCTCTGCTGTTCCCTCGCTTCCCACCGGAGACTTTCCATCCCATTCCAGACAGCGAACGAGCCTGAGTAAGCCCCCCCGAAGTCACTCTGAGCTCCAGCGCCTCGGCTTGTGTGAGCCAATTCATGCTGAATAAGACCGTGTTAATCTGGGGTTTACAACGCCGCGGAGAAACTTGATTTCTCTACTCTGCTAACCTGAAAACGCCGGGCCGGCCAAATGCGCCTGTGGCTTTAGGGGGTTTGCTGCCACTGCTCGCAAAACCATGCGTCCATGTTGCCACCTCAAGTTTTACTGTTGCTTCTTTTCCCTCAGCCTCACTTCATTTCCTGAAACATTGCATCGCAAAACTCCAATAAAAGAACTAGTTTTTTTATTTAAACTGCACAGGAGAGTTAGACGGACCATGACTGATGTTGTCCTGTTCCGTTTAAAAGCACCGATACTATTTCTTTTTTAAAAAAATGGAGGATGAATTGGAGTCCTAGATAAATGGCTGTGCTGTAGAACAAGAGCAGACACTTCTGGATCTTTTTTTTACAGATGGCTGAATGTTAAAAAGAAGACCACGTTCATGCGGTGGCGGTTGTCTGTTTTTAGGCAAACGTTCGCAAACACAGCTAATCTCCTCTAAAATTACAGCCGCTCAACCAGATTTTTGTACAGCCTAAATATGCAGGAAGGAGCTGCATTTATTAAATACTGTGTAACAGACAACCCCACACACAAAAATCATATTCAGACACTAAAAACACATTTAAACTGATGAGGCGACGGATGGACCCCGTTTTAACAAGAACAGATTTTTTTCAACAATTTCACAAGAGCGTTTGTCAATTGTGCGTTTCTTTTTTCTTCATTTTTTAGCTGTTTGTACCAAAAAACCCAGGACAACCACAACAGGAGGGAAATGAAGACGTCAATGAGGTAAAAAGAGAATACAAGAGTTTTGCTGATAAGCACCAGGACACTAAACCCCCCCCAAAAAATCAGTTTACACTTATCGCAGTTTGAAAGACAAACCACAGAAATCCATCTCTGCATATTCACACAAAAACTAATCCGCACAAAGTGTCCGACATTACTCAGAGGTTCCTCCAAAAATGCAGCTATCGGAGGGCCGGCGTACAGTCAGAGGACACCCTGTCTTCTGCTGCTTATCTCTGGGCTCTCCAGTGTGGGGTGAGTGTTTGGTTGTGGGGAGATGGGGAGAGAGATGAGTGGGGCTGCAGGGGTCTCTGCTCGGCCGGGTCCGGGCACCGGAGCCTTCCGTGACTGGACATTGTCAAGTAGGGTCAACCGCGGGGCCAGCAGGAATGCAGCCGCCTTATCAGTCCTGAAGGAGCTGGAGACACCCGAAAGAAAAGCAAACGTCTCTGTAGGAAGACCCAGATGGGACCTCTGGGACATTTTTCTTGCGCCGCTTTGCTCCATTTGGCAGATTTAAAGCCGTGGTGCAAATACCAAATGACTCCAACTGTCATGAGGCGGTGATTTAAGACACATTTCCCCCTTTTTATCACTTTGCTCCCATTCCACTGATATTTTGATATATTTAGGTACCACACTCAGAGTACTGGTTCTCTACCAGTACGGTAGCCAGAGAAACTCACTGCTGTATTTCTTTCTTTTGTGTGATTTTTGGATGATGCAAGGACAACAATGATAGGTCATAATATTAAATGAGACATCCGACTGAGTAGTTGAAGCCGCTTTTACATTGGAAAAAGAAAATTCCAGCTTGTTGTGAGTGAGATTTTTTATTTTTTCTTGGAAAATTCAGCAGGATTTTCCATCAGCTGTGAGGTTGCTACACTCATGACTGAGCTTGTCTCCTGCATGGGTTACATATCCTCTCATAATCTCTCGCTCCTTCTCTGTCCTCCTCGGCAATGCCGGCCAATCAAAGACGGGAAAGTGGGAAGCGATCGGGGATGAGATGAACCAACAACCGCAGGGACGACTGAAACCCAGCCTGCCAGGCAGTAAGTCCCAGACTGGTTGCTCAGCGGGAAGTCAAAAGAGCTCAGAGGCAAAGAGGACGAAGACTCAGGGCAGAGGGTGGCAACAGCTCCACGGGAAGCTGACGAGAAGGGTCGGGAGATAAAGGAATCCACCCAGTGTTCGGCTGGGATCAAAAAGACGAATGTAGTGGTAGGAAATAGCTCCAAAACAGCCCCACCAAAGGTTGAAATTTGTTGTTTTATACAGTCAACAGCAAATCAAAAAGGCTTATTAACAGGCAGCGAACAAAGCTGGAACAACACGGTTGGTCTGGCCTGTGTGGCAACAAAAGACATTGTCCCATCGAGAGTTCCAGTTTGAGTAGATCCTCTGTCACCAGAACAGAAATAAACATGTTAAACTGTTACATTAGAGAAGCTTAATAACTTTTACGAGGAAGAGGAATTACTCAAGAGTAGCTAAATGGCTACGTTCATGCTACACTTGAAGCTTGTTGGTTTAGTCTAATAATGTTACAGTTGAAATGAGCTCAGAAATTCACAGCATTTTGCTGACCAGTAATACCAGTAGGCAATAGCTTCGCCTGCCTGGTAACTTTGCTGATATTTTTTTTATTTTATTGGACTACTTTTAAAGGAGGATATTTAGCCTTAAGTATTATCTTTATTTAAAGATTTAAGGCAAGTAAATCCTCTGATAGTAGTTGAAATGCCAAAAAAGGCTTGAAATGAAATCAAATATAAGTGTAAGAATGAAAATATTTCTGCTTAAAAATGATGAAACTGTGCTAATAAATGCTATTTCATGTAACTTCATTTTACCATTTACTTTTTTTTCAAGCTAGTTGCCTGGGTTTCATATTTTACCACATAACTGTCAGTAAAAACTGATATTTTGTCAGCCAGGCTGCTATTTAATGCCGAAAAATGATGTTTGCAGATTTCACGAGTCTGTAAATGTGTTTCAAATGTAAAAGCGCTTCCTGCAAAAGTTCTGACTTTCAAGACCTCAGAAGTCCCTCTGAAACAAGCCAAACCACAGCCGACATTTTTGGGTATTTGAAACCTGTCGCCACCCTCATTCAAGATGTAAAAAGTATGATGAATAGTTTCATTTAAAAAAAAAAAGCCTGAATATGCGATTGTATCAGTTATGCTACAGTTGGACTGAAACCCGTTTTTTTGCGGAAGGACTTGCCAGGAATATTTGGCCCCGCTCCTCCGGATAGTCTCTTTTCTCTTATTCTGCGTATAAGGAATCATTCTTATTCGCTTGTCTCTCATAAAGAAAAAAAAGCCTGGCTGAAACAGGCGCAGTCATAAAGCTGAAATGCACACACATCGTTTGGATGTGACTTCACGTGTATACATTAGACCTTACGTACCACGCTGTTCTCAACACACAGACAACAGATTACACCAGGCAACGCACCTATCAGCTCCACTCCAAACAAATTGCCACCTAGATGACCTCTGGAGACAGTACATGTAAACACGCAGAGAGATGTGTGTATTTCACCCGCATTCGCCCTCAGTCTAATGACCGCTGCAGAGATAAAAAGAGGGAAGAATGTGATGCAAGCTTTATGATCAGACGGGTGTGAAGAGTTGTAAAATGGAGACCTTTCGGAGCGTTACGTCACTGGGTTTTGAAAACACGGCTGGTTGTGAGGAGTGGTGCAGTAAAAGTTACTGCATATGGTGCGATACTAAAACGACCCTCTTTCAGAGTGATTGATAGCAAGACGGGAGAAGAAATCCTGGAAAACCGAACTCTGAATGCAGCCTTATGCGTCGCAATGATGACAGACCTAAACGGCTGATTTAAAAGTCTATAATATCCACCGAGAGTGGCTCATAATTCTGAAGTGCGTTGGCACTGCGGGGGCCGCCGAGACCCGCAGAGACTGAGAGGCCTCCCGATTGGAGACACCTCTCCGCAGAGGCCGCATCCCTGACTGAGTGGGTGCTACGACGCCGAGCAGAGAAGTGACGGGTCACGCTAAAGGTTAACAAAATCAAGGCGGGGAATTTACGAGCCTCCGTTTTTTTTTACAGGCCGTGTCGCCGGGAGCAAGGAGGGGAGCGTAAAGGACGAGGCTGGGTGAGAGGATTATGGAGTGTGTGCGTGCAGACGCATGTGTGTTTATGTGGACGTGGGCGACGGGATGCTGTCCCATTTTACAAGCAAGACATCGTAACTGAGTGATGGGGTCCTTTAATGCACACAGTCAACAAGGACCTTCGTTTAATTTTGACCATCTACAGTTTATCCGTGTGTTTACGTGTCTTCTTTATAATAAACATGGTAATAATGGATGGCATCGATTACAACTCTGACCTCATGAAGGTCTAAATCTGTCACCAGCACCTTCATTCCAGCCTTCAGGCTCAGTATTAGAGACCATGGTCTGGCATGTATAAATTAGATCTGTCTGATTAATTATTTTCTCTGCTCTGATTAAGTTCGACTGCAAGAAAAGCAAAACGTGTTTATGTGATGTGCAGGCCAGTGATGAAGGGAAACCAGCACTGAAATGTGCAGATCATCAGATTCTCCCAATGAATATTGTTTTTGTTTCCTAGGTCAACACAATCTGGACTTCTAGAAGCTCATTTTGTATTTTAAATGTCTGGATTCCCCCATTTAAAGCGGTTTAAAGGCAATATCTAAATTTGAAGACACTGACATGCCTGTTGGAAACACACGGCCACGTTGACACCGTACAGATATGGTTTGCTTGTGTTTCGCTGCTGTCCATGAGTGGTGTAGAGGCCCTAGATTCTGGGAGACAACCGCAGAGATAAGACACTTCATCACCGCAGATTGGGGAAGGTTCTGAGCCCTGTTCCCCACTGATAGCTGCAGTCTGTCTGGAGGAGGCCGGGCTCTCCGACCGCCGAGCGGAATCCCGACTCCGTCTCCAGTTGGAGGCCGTAAAGTTGCAACAGCATGTGGTTCCAATTTGATCCTTCGCAAAAGTGCCCTCATTCTTCTTTATTAATGCCAAACGGTGCTAGCACCATTATTCCATGTGTTATCAGAGTAACGACAGATTATGTAAGTGCTTGACTTCCAACCAAGTGGGAGGTTGTGGGTTGGATAATGCAGCGTCACATTGAGGCTCAGTGGACGGTTCCTGGCCGGTGTCTCTGTCTGCGCCGTATGTAACCGCATTCATCATTTTCCCTGCTTAATAACACAACGCATTGAATTTCCCCGCCATATTTTCACAAAGCTGCCCCCGAGCTTAGTGCACAGTAGGCACCGGTCTGCCCGTCCGCCTCTCCAACTGCGGCGCTGATAGCTGCTCTAATTCAAGCAATATTTTGCGTTTAAAAAAAGCCGTGGGGGAGAGTCTGCGGCTGGTGGCTCCACCCAGGGCTGCTCACCATCCATCACTCCCGTTCCTCTGTCACCTGCCGCCCCCTTTGCCAAGCCCTGCCTCGCTCGAGAGCCATTCGGAGAGCATTTTTGCCAGATGACAGCGTGCTTTGTGTACCATCCATTATGGCTCAGGCAGATACATTGTCAACGGGAGCCTCTCACGCCGGCATAAATCCACGGTCAACAGTAAGTCTGGGTCAAGTGATTTATACACAAGGGCACGGACGTATATGCACTCGGCCATCTCTCTTCAACAGACATACACATGACCGTGTGTTCGCACACACAACTGCTGCGAACAACCGAGGCAAACTGTGGAAACCTGTTACTGTATTCAAAAGTGCCGTAATGGGAGTATTGTTTAAAGTACTGAGGAATCGGGTCAAAGTCTGGCAGAGGTCACGATTTGAGTTAGTGCAGAGCCCGACAGGGTGAGGGCCAGCAGTATTGCTTCACCCCTCTCCTCCTCACAGAGGAGGAGGAGGAGGTGGGCAAGAGCGAATCACACACACACGCTACTACAGCATGGAAGCTAATGGTGGTGTTTGTGCATGACAGTGTCCCAAAGAGGAACATCTTATTTATAAGGTGTGTAACAGGTACACGCAGCTATTTTTTACTGGTGATTTGGGGCTGAAAAGCTGTTTCTGTGTTAAAATAAAAGCAGTAATTAAATAAAAATCCAAAGGCTCATTTAGAGCAAAATATACGGTGGGACTTCTAGCCTTCTGTCAACGTGTGTGTCACAGCAGGGAGATGAAATGATCCTCCTGATATTGCCCTCTGTCTGCTCTGTGAAGAATACTGCAGACAGTTGCTCATCTTAGCCGCAGCCCCCGTGGCCTCCCCCAGTGTAGATCATCAGACTTCAACAATATTGACTTCTGTTGAAGAGCTTAGCTGCCAAGCTTTTATTTTGTTAAGGGATCAAGGCCCTTCGTGTTCTTACCTAAATATAACTTTAGTCTTTTGCGGGTTCGGAATGGCTGGCGCAGGGGGTATTTCATTTATGTGAGCGCTCAACACCCAGAATGCCTCGGCTTGACCGCTGAGCTTTGGAGGGATTATCTGATGAATTCATGTTTTACAGCAGCTGTTAGCGAGAAGTCAACAGGGGTCTAAAAGTGGATAAAAAGGCCCTTCACCAGTTCTGCCATATGGCCACTTTCATTTTTGTTAAAGTAGAAGCTTGAAACAACCCAACTTTAATCGTACATGTTGAAAGTTTTTGCTGAACGGGAATTTTTTTTTTTTAAAAAAGGTAAAGGCATCACCAGCTGCTGTGAGATGTGAGTCATATTAAACTACACCCAAATTTAAATGTCCTTAACCCCAGCAGCAATCTTTGAAATGTCTACAATGATATGGATCTTAGACAAAGAAGCTATGCCTCACCTCTAAGGTCATTGGAGATTTTGATTTACGAGGCAGAAAGGGGGCACAATTGACAACCTGCTAATGCCCACTTGGAAGCTCGGGTGGCCTGCAGACCAAGACTAAACGGGGCTGAGCGGGAAATGTCACCTGGGGGCACAACCTCTGATGCCCCAGAGTCATTCTCAGAACTGTAAAGTATCTTACTCGCCTCTTCCGGCTCCCATTGACGGCTTAGGTCAGAATCTCATAAGCGACACCAGCCTGCTCCCACTTCACTGTAAATCACTGCGCTATCTAAAGCAGCAGAACTAAGCCTTATAGGGCTGACAGCCATATCAGGGAAATCCCCAGCCCCACATTATAACACATGAGGTCAACAAGACCACAAAGGTCAGAGGCTTCACTTCACCACGGTTTGGGTTTTGTCACATCTTGTGCCAGCTAAGAGAGAGCCAAGCACCAGTCTCCCTTTGGCCTGGAAATCCTTGTTGACAGACGTTGGGTAATTAAAAACTATTGGTGCTGTAAGTGACTATTGAGTTTAACAAAGTATAAACCCAAGTGTATTGGAAATCCTCGCTCTAATCACACCTCTGAAGCAGCCTAATGTGTGAATTAGGTCTAATCCCAAGTAAGGCCAATGGCGAGGATGCGTAGCCTGAAAATACAAAACTACAAAAGGCTGGGGAACATCGTGCATCATTGTTCCAAAAAGAATTCAATCTTAAGAGCGAGCTGATCCGACAGTTTGACTGTCATGACACCCAGAAACCCGAAAGGTTCTGCAACAATGTTTTTGCAGTGTGACAGAGCCAACCAGATCACCAGTGTGCCAGTCCATTTTCTTTCAGTTCATTTCTCAGCTATCATAGTTGTCCTTTTGGGGCTGATATTCCACCCATCCATTCATTTCATACCACTCTAACGCATCTTGGGGTCACCGTGGGGGCTGGAGCCGAGTCACCAGCTCACCGCGGGGATAAAATAATGACACAAACAACCATTAATGCTAACCTAAAGTCAGTGGAAGGAAGCCAGCTAGAGGAGGAGAACATGCAAACTCCACACAGAGAAGCCCTCTACCCTGGGATTCAAACTCAGAACCTTTTGGCTGTGGGGTAACAGTGCTGACTACTGCACCCCCACGCCACCGTGGGACTGATAGCAGCTATATCAGTCCCTTGTTCTGTCTCTCCCTCTCTTTCTCTATGTATCTGCACCCGTGTTCGATGTTTGTCTCCTCATGTGACATGAATCTCCCTCGCTATGGGCGATCGATCTATTTATTACCCTGTTTATGTAAAGCCCAGCAGAGTCTCCTGACATGGGATTTTCTTCATCCTGAAACATCAATGGCCATCACTCACTTTCTTCCAGCGCTCCTCTTGTCCTTTCTCCATTCTTGTGGCATTTGTTTTGTGGTCTCTTGGGGATTCGGAACAACGCTGCGGAAAATACACAAGTAAATGTTCCCCACATCTCAATTGAATTAATAATATTTGCAGCCAGGAATAGAAGACTCATAACTCTTGCAATCGTTAAAATTGGGTCTGCTTAATCCCAGTGCATTTTAGCTTTTTATATTATAGATTTGTGTGTTTGTGCCATAAATGTGTGGACGTAAACAAGTGTTTCTTTGCCTCCATCTCTGCCTCTCTGTCAGTCAGTACGTATGTACGCATTTTAGCCTCTAATCCACAGAAACAAAACACTGATGGTGAATTAGGAATATTAAAATAAAAACATGGCATTTAAACAACCGCTGGAAAATGTAAAGCTTGTGCATCTTGTTTCAGTGAACCTCCCGTCAATAGAAACGGTTGTATCAGTGCCAAAGTATCCTTTTTTCCTCTGACACGTTGCCAGCGTTTATCTTTAACTCCATAATTCACTGTCTATACATTGCAGCTTTATTAGCACTTTTTTAATGATCATATTGATTATTAAATAAGGAAATGCTTTACTCGAGTCCAAAGTGTGCAGCTTTGGTGCGAACGGCAGGCCTGCGTGGGCTTCTCCGGCCGATCCCAGTTACAAGCTGTGGTGTTAACCTGCTGGAGGACCCTTATCGGCTGCATGTCATGTTCGCATTTACCTCACAGTTCCGCCAGCTCCCCTCACGGCCTTCTCGACGCTGCGCCCAGCTCCAACCTCCACGGCTGCTTTTATCAGAAGCGCTAAAGTGGCAAACATATTTTGCTCAGAGCTTTCCCACAGTCTCACAAGTTGGAAAGTTGGTGCAGCAGCTGTTGCACGGGACAAGGCTCGGCGTCTCCAGACGGGGGCCACAGTTTCAAGTGTCCACTCTTTGCTGGTGCCTCGGTCTCCTTAGAGGACATAAGAGATTCACAGGTTTATAAAACGCAACGAGCGAAAACTGCATTCTTTACAGAATCATAAAAACGTCCATCAAGATATATGAAACGACGTAGTTTGTTCATGTCACTCAAGATGCAGCTGTTGCAGCAAGAGTCACTGGAGGGAAATTTTTGTTGCGAGAGAAGAAGGGACTAGAGTTTAAAAATGACAGTGTGTTTGTGCTTAAAGGTTTTGTTAATTGTATGCAGCATAAAATTACCCCAAACTGCATCATACATTCATTCTGCATTCATACAGAGACCAGCCTTTTTTATCTTTATCAAATAAATCAAGAGCGATGAAGAGTGACAAACACCAAAGTAAAAACACCCCCTTGATTACAAGGAAGAAGGAAAGAGGCGCCTGTGTGTGTGTGTGTGTGTGTGTGTGTGTGTGTGTGTGTGTGAGGGGGGGGGGACCCCAGCGGTGGAGGTTTTATTGCTTGTGTTGTCATGTCCTCTCTGAAGTTCTTGAAACTTTGGGATTTGTTGAAAAGGGGGGAGTTGGCTCACTTTAGCCTCCCTTTGCCTTTGACTACTGTCGGGATTTTGAGGTTGTTCCTGTGGATTTTGGGTCCCAGCGAGGGGGATCAGAGGGGCCAAAACCAGGAGAGACCATCAAATGGTTTGTTTGCAGGAGGTTTTACGTCCAGCTTTCCCAGACACATGTGAGTATCTGCTTTTGTCCTCAAAAACATTTAATTGCAATTTGCTGCAGACCTGTTTTCTGAATTTTCTCCACAAGTTCTGCTTTTGTTGTAATTATGCGCTTTGATTGGCTGTGGCATCAAACGTGGAAAGTTGCTGCTGTGGTTTTAGTCCGGACCCTCATCCCTGTCTCATGTTGGCACCTTTCGCCCTCCCTGCGGATTAGGAGCTGTCAATGGGCCCTTCTGCTCCACACACCCCCTCATACCCTGCGCACACTGCAGTAGCTCCTCAAATCTCTAGTTCTTAGGGCACTGTGTATGATAGTGACTGGCCGAGCTTGGGGCTTGATTAGCGCAGTTAGCCCTTCTAAGGCTCTGGCTGTTTACAGTGGATTACAGAGAGGGAGGCAGGGGTTAAGTCTACCCAGGCACCATGCCTCCCTTTCCTCCTTCTCCTCCCTACATCACCCCCCCATGGGAGTCACTGCAGCGGGACTGGCAGCTCGTCTGGTCTCCCCGTTGCAAAGCCAGGCTGACAGGTAGCGGGATTTGGCAGCGCCGTTTGCATGAGAGCCAACAAGAAAAACTGAACGCGGCGGATTAGTCCGGGATTATGTTGTCAGAGGTAGCCTTGACGGACAAACTGCAGAGGAATAAATTGCAATCTGTTTGAGGAGCACGCTGCCACGCAAACAAGGCAGGCAGCGGCTCATCCGGCCGCCTGTCCAAAATGACAGCAGCGGGAGAAAAATCATTAATAATTTATAAACAAGTGGGCCATTACTGACATCTGCCCGCGCTGGCTGGACAAGACGTCTGGCTGTCGAACCTCTAGCACCCGGTCCTGGTTCATGTTTAATCTTAAAGGCAGAAGTGACAGGAAATGTGTAGAGATAAGACTGCAACACCAGCTACTTCCAGGGTTTTTACCCAGCCTCTGATAAGAGGGTGATGAGCAAGTGCTTACCTGCACTTTAACTCCAATAACCTGTTCTGAATAATAATGATGCCAACCGATGCCTTCTAAAAATGATTTTATTAAGTGGTCATTAAGCATTCTTAAAGGGTCAAAGGCTTCAGCACATAACATCATGCCCTCAAAGTATAACAAAATTAATAGAACTAAGTGTATTTCTATCATTTGGACGTCGGCGTGATGAGTTTTCCTGCAGTAGTATAAGCTCAAAATGTTTTTACTGTCTCTACAGAAAGAGATGGCAAAAGAAAGAGATGTCTGAGATGGCAAATCACCCTTAAAAATGCTGAAGACCATTTTAATTTGGGTTTGAATGTTTCAAAATTAGCAATCCTAAGGTTCATGGATGGGCTGAAACATCAAGACTGATAGATATAAAACAGAATATTGCTCAACATGCAGGAACATAATAATAATAATGATTCAAGGGATCAAGGACTGAATGAGAGCATCAGTGAGCTGCAGCTTCCTGCCTCAGATCTTACAGGAGCCTCGACAGTCTGCTGCAGCGTTCCCCTGCTGAGGACTGACTGGCATGGCAAAATCTATTAATGAGCTTTATTGCATTCTGTCCTCTCCTGCATCATTAAGAATGCATGTCTGTATGTTAAACATATGAATATGCATCGACATAGAGCATTTGCTCTCAGTGAGCCAGAGTTGTGCCTTGAATAATAATCCAGCTGGTAAATGAACTGCATCCTCTTTGCCTCAGCCTTGTAATTGAAAAAGATAATCACAGCTCCTTTTATCTATTTATTTATTTCACTTTATGGGGAAACTGAGTCTGAGACGAGCAGCTAATTTTGCTTATGCACGTTTGCATACACCATAAGAATCCTTAAATGCTGCGTGTTTAAATTCATTTAGTCGTGCGCGTTTGTTACGTCGCTAACATGAGATGGAGCCACAGAGGTTCCACGTGACTGTAATAACACGCCGATGGCTAAACACGCTGAAGTCACGCTAATGTGACTGAGGGTGATCCGGGGCTGAGCAGAGGTCACTGGATAAAGGTTAACAAATTGCCGTGATGGCTCCCACAGCCCTGATTGATGTGGCGTGGTGGTGGTGGTGGGGGTGGGGGAGGGGGTATTTCCAGATAAGGTATGTGGGGATGTAAAGCAGCTCTTATTTTGTTTGTTTTTTCTTGAATTACTCAAAGGGATGTTGGTTATTTTACCTTCAGCGGTACGTTCACATTAGAGCTCATGATATAGAGCTTTATTGTTCAGTTCAGCATGAACAAAAACCCTTATACACCTCGGTTCCAGTTATCACCCGCTGGTAAACCTGCCTTTCTTTGACCACACTCGTGCTCTCACCGTCACCACGAACACGGTCGCTATCTTCACTCATCCAACAGTGTGTTCCAAGAACGGTTGACATGGGACGGTGAGGGGTGGGGGGGTGCTGAGGCTGAACTGCTTTACTGACAGGACAATTACAGCAAAGTAAATCTGCTATCTGGGCTAAATACTCCAGATAGGGTTGACATGCAGCGGCGTGTGAGGAGGGATTTCTCTTTTCTTCTCATCCTATCGACTTCCATGTTTTGCTCAATGATAAACTCCAAGAACCAAAATAGTTTCCACGACCAACATAAAAATCTTGCGAGGTGATTAAAACGGTAGGAGTCAAACAATATTGCCTGGTTATCTTCCTTCACTCCCCATTATAGATAAATTAATCATCTTGGTCCACATTCTGAACCACATTCTGGTGGCTTTGCTCGCTGAAAATGAGAGTTTCCATTTTCCCTTTAAATGTGGGGAAACCACTGACCCGTTTGGATTCATTTCTAGACAGTCGTCTAGTTTTAACACTGCAATCTTTATCTCAGGAAGCCTTAAAATGTTTTTTACCAAATTTAAAGTGTTTGGCTAAGGAAATGTGTCAAAAGTAAAATAACAGTTGGGCGAATGAGAAAATGTTTGAGTGGCACAGTTGACGACACGTTTGATAATATTCTAGTACATTCATCAACGTCCAAGAAGGCAGAGTTTATATTATTTTTTAAAAAACTATCATTCATATTAATCACAGGACTACTGATTTAGATTAATTGTGATTAACCCCCATTTACCATCAACAGTGTTTCATTTTGTGGGGCAAAAATTAGTCTACACTTAATAAAGGTTTGATAACAGATCTGCTGCCCAGATGTCATATATAAAATTATAATATCATATAATAACATGATATCTTGGTTTGTCAGACGTCGGTCTGCTGATTCCCTAATGTCCCGAGGGTGGTTTGGCTTAAGCTTGCAGAGAATTCCCAAGAAAAGCTTGTTTTCTTGACGTGTTATCCTGCCCGGAAGAGTCCAAAATACTTTACACCCGTTGATTGTTCCATGTTGTTTTTTTGTATTTAAACTTCCCATTAATATGATGCCCAGATTGTTGGATCGTGATTGAGCTCTTTGGAATAACCAAGTTAATCAATCGGTATCAACACGCTCTTATTTTAACAGCCCTCATTATTTAATATATTATTGGATTATTTACAAGCTTGGTTGCTCAGGAATATGCATGTATCGATTATCATTCCACAAACATCACGCTTTTCTACATCACACTGCATATCTGTGTGTGTGTGTGGGGGGTGGGGGGGGGGGGGGTTAAAAGCTCAGATTATGTTATCTGATCGAAAAAATGAGACTGTAACTCTCTGTGCTCCACTCCCCCCTTTTCCCATCCCTAACTGGAGTGAATTACAGCAGGAGATAATTTTCCCAAAGCAGGAGATACTTTGGGAATAGGTGGAAATTTCATCAAGCGGCAGATGTGTGCACTTGATTAGTAATTCAGACCGAAGCTAACTTGAGTAAAACAATATTCCAAGAGGGCTCAAGGAAATGGCTAATGAGCAGCTAAGCTACGTTTATCTTGCTCCAGAGCACACAGCAATCTTATTTTCTAGGCACCAGAATTGTAATTGGATTGTAGAGAATGGGACAAAGAACATTTATCTTTCATAATTATCAGGAAGTCATAACCTGGGTAAATTTGCAAGTCTGTGTTAAATTTTCCCTGAATTAAGTATTGATGACCAGCATAAACCAGTATCATATCAATCTGGCAGGAGTTCAGTCATATAAATAATCAAATAAATAAAATGCATCACGCTGACATTTATTCTCTAATTTCCCTGTCTCCCTCCACCTCTCAGTACCTGTCTTTCATTAAGCTTTGGAGGATTTTCGCGGCGTTCCGGCAATGTCCTCCACATAGCGTTCATAAGCTAGCGGGGAGGGCACGGCCCAGTCGACCTGAGTAATATCCTGCAAACATGAAAAGAAGTTCGAGTGTCGGTCACGAGACGGGGCCGGGTCGCTTTGTCTCCAGGGTTCATCAGTTCAGATGGAGTAACAGGGCGTGGAGGCTGCAGCGGCTCCTTTCTCAAACACTGATCTCATTAGATCACATTGCACATCTTTACTGACATCTGCTGAGAAGTTCTGACAGGGAAAGATGTCTCATTTCCGCCACATGCAACTTTTTTTTCTTTCGATTCCCAATTAAAAGAATCTTGCAACCCAAAAATCTTGTTTCTGCTTGACATTATTTACAGGTGCACAGACTGATGGAGGAGGTCACAGATGTGATTGGAAATGGCTTTACTGGTTCCATAATGCAGGCTGACAGCAGGGATGTGAAGGGTTGGGGGGTGGGGGTGGGGGGGGTGGGGGTGTTCCACAGAGTTCGTGTTCAGGCCTCTTCTGTGAATCATGCAGCCTAGCGTGCGATCGGCACACTGCCCTCCTCTTGACTTCCTCGTAAGCTTTGTTACAATAACACACTTGCTTCTCACTCCCGGCTCTAACCCTGAACCTCCACCCACACGCCCCCCCCCCCCACCCACCCACCCAGCCGCCTTGCACCAAAACTCTGGAAAACAGAAACCTTCAGCTCTTTGGACGATAAAAGCCGGAGGGTGTTTTTTTTTTTTTTTCCCGACCGCTGGCTCCCCTCGAAATTCCATGTGTTGTTAGCATAACTGTAATGGCAAAGCTAATCTTTATTATCGCTATTATCCCCCGCTTTAATTAATTTCACCCCGAGGCTCACAGCAATAACGAGGAGCAGACGTTGCGTGTTTCTACCCCACTGACGTCCCAATCAAGTGCAAGCCAAGGTTAACAGTGCCATCTACAGAGGGGATCAGTCCACCGTGCGATCTGATCATATTGATGATGATGATGATGATGATGATGATGACGTAAGCAGTTAATACATTAATCTTCCAACAGAAGGGATTTATCAATCAAACACCAATAACCTCACATGATCCAACCTCAGCAGCAAAAGTTAGCGCTAATCCACCAATCCGCTTTGTTACAACGGCAGTTTTTAAGGAGAAATGAATTCTGAACAACGTGTTCCGGCTGATTCAGCGATTCCAATCACATCGGCTTCATAAAAGTTCCGGTCCTGTGTGATCACGGTGAGGAAGTGCAGAATATTTACATGACACACTTTTTCCAAAGAACGAAAAGTCCAAAACACAGCTCAGAAACATTCAAACAAAATGCAAAAAAAATAAAAATAAAAATATGCAGACAAAGCAATCCAATCCTAGTTCCGGTCCTTTATAAATACTGTAATATAATATCCCATTTCCTAAACGATGGTTTATCCCTTCAACTGAAATCAGATGAGTAATACATCCCGTCTAATTTAGCACATCAATGTCGGAGACTAAACACGCGGATTCGGAGATTTAACCGTTTGCGTTGACAAGGGACAGAAAAAAAAGGCTGATGAGGGGCTATTACTGTTTATCCTGAGCCTTATCGCTACTGGCAATGGGCTTGTAAATATTATCCTGTTCTCCTTAATCCACTGCACGACGCCGCGCTCACCCACTTACCGGAAGCCCCGACATTTACCTCAGGATTTGCCGGGGCTTGGGCTGGAGTGGCTGTGAGTGGGAAAGCGCTAATCTACAAGGCAGATTTGGGATTAGTGCGGTGAGCCAGGTGACCCACGGGCCCGAGAGCTCATTGGCCGGTGGTGATCTCGTCCTGTGGTCCTTGGCAGGGGGGGTCGAGTGGCGAGCAGAATCCTGGGAAGCGAAACTAAGGGGTTTCCACAAGTTGGCTTTTTTTCCCCTCTGTTTTTCATCACTCCGCACTCTCTCTCGCTCTCTTCGAAGAAGCCTGATGAGAATTTCACTAATCAGCTGAGGATTAACAGGGACTCAGACAACACTACATCTAATTCCCCCTTCACCGCCACTGGGGCAACAAGAGGCCCCAAACGACACCGCGGAACACCGGCGATGAACACTTCTGCATGTGTGTGTGTGTGTGTGTGAGAGAGAGAGAGAGAGAGAGAGAGAGAGAGCTCAAACTGGGAGCTGCTAATGTGTTTCCTGAAGCAGGTAAATAAAACTGCTGCCTGGAAGATTCAGTTTTCAGTTCTCACAAATGGGATGTTGGGGCTGGAATGGGATGATGGGGGTGTGGGGATGGGGTGGGGTTTAAAATAGAATAAAATGATTGCAATACAATGCACTTGGTGTGTGAAAACATGTAAATGTTCATATCAATTAATATCAATTGTTGTAATTGTAACACAACTGTCACATATTGTTCCAGCCTATTAAAATTGCATGTGTAAAGTAATCTGATTACTCGGTGGGGGGTAAATGCAGCCGAGCTTTGCAAAATAAGCCCCAAAGTGGCACCAAACACTCTTCACATTAAAGGCTCTTCAAGTCCAATCATGGCACCCAGAGCACCCACCTGCCCACCTACCCAACTACTCACCTACCTTCCTACCCTCCTACCCACCTACCCTCCTTCCCACCTACCCTCCTGCCCACCTACCCTCCTACCCACCTACCCTCCTTCCCACCTACCCTCCTGCCCACCTACCCTCCTACCCTCCTGCCCACCTACCCTCCTATCCACCTACCCTCCTGCCCACCTACCTCCTGTCCTCCTACCCTCCTACCCTCCTCCCACCTACCCTCCTGTCCTCCTACCCTCCTACCCTCCTTCCCACCTACCCTCCTACCCTCCTGTCCTCCTACCCTCCTACCCTTCTTCCCACCTAACCTCCTGTCCTCCTACCCTCCTTCCACCTACCCTCCTGTCCTCCTACCCTCCTGTCCTCCTACCCTCCTTTCCACCTACCCTCCTGTCCTCCTACCCTCCTGTCCTCCTACCCTCCTACCCTCCTGTCCCCTACCCTCCTTCCCACCTACCCTCCTGTCCTCCTACCCTCCTGTCCACCTACCCTCCTACCCTTCTTCCCACCTAACCTCCTGTCCTCCTACCCTCCTACCCTCCTGCCCCCTGACTCTTTCTGTGTATCAAATAAGTCAGTCTCTCGGCATCTGCTCACCATTAGCGTCTCAACCAGCCATTGTGCCTGATGTTGTTCCTGATAATATATTGGAGGCATAAAGGGGAAGCGGGCTGCACTTTGGCTCTGCTGAAGTGCGTTTTGGCTGCACTCCCGTGCATCGAGGAGACAGGTTGGCTTCCCAGCCTCCCACTGATTTGCCGTAATGAAGGAGCTGTCTAAGTCAAACAAACAGGCTCTCTGGAGACGGACCTCAACTACATCCTTAATCCAGGAAGTCTCTCCTATCTCCTCACAAATGGCCCCGAAGTGAGGCAGCGCAGAGCGCGGTGTCATTCATCACAGAATCTCTGGCACGACCAGCAGGTTCCGACTGCTCTCTGTTGGGAAAATGACAGCCAGTCTGGTGGCACCTCAGAACTCTGAGATTCAACAAAGGTGGTTTTGTTTTTCAGAGACACATATTCAACATGTTTAGGTGATCGCTTGTACAGGACTTTTTCCATGATCTTCGAACACCAAATTTCTTTCTTTTTAAGTTGAAAGCACAAACAGTTATTATAAAGTACAATTACCTCCACCAATTACTAATTACAATTGTTATTTGTTCAATTTCTGTTAAATCTCCTTCACAGCATAAATTTGTACATTTATTCAAAGGACGGGCCAAAAAAAGATGGCGGCGAAAAGGTGTCGACAAGGAGGAATCGGGGCTAAAAACGTGGGAGAAAAATAGAAAGTGAGCGCTGGCAGCAGGGAAAAGCGGCGGAGGAGTGCTGACACTCGGCGCCGGTCATCAGACAACTTCACAGAGAGCTGAAAGCTCTGCTTCTCCCTCTCCGAACCCTCCCACACAGGGATGGAAGCGGCTGAGAAACTACGGTGGACGATAAAAACCCCGAGCTTTTTACACCTAAAGCTCTGTAAGCTCAGACCAGATGGGGAGAATATGAGGATCAGACATTCAGAAAATCATTTTGCATTCACTTTTACCGGTTTGAGACCCCAACAGACCATCACCGAACGCCACATTTAAGGCTCAGTGAACTTCGAAACCATTTTTATTGACCCCTATCTTTAATTGCAGCCACCCACACACATACTTAGGTGGGTAGATAAATTCTCCTTCGTCCTGTGGTCCTGGATCTCCCTGATCTCTCCTCCCCCATCCTTGATTTGTCATGTCCTGTCATAAAGCTGTTCCAGTTCATCTCTGTGGACTCCAACAGAACCCAGTCCCTCTGTCCATCTCTACGTCTTCAGTGTCGGAGGATGAGGGTCCCTACAGAGAGTCTTGGCCCTGCTCACAGTCCGATGTCCTAAAAAGCGATCAAATGTTTCAAGATGTTAAAATTAAGCGACCATAGAGGAGGAACTAGTGAATCCCTGTGAGGAGTTCCACAGGCAGGATGACCCAGAATCTTCCTCCAGCAAACACGAGGTGGATTTGCTGTTTCAATGCTGATGGGGGGACAAAGAGAAATGAACAGGTAAAACAGGTAAAAGCTGGAGAAATCTACAGCAATTGGAATTTTGCTCCACCTCCTGCTGCTTCTGATGGCTGATGTCAAGTTGGCGGGCTTAAGGAAACAGAGCTGGAGCACATAAACGCATCACAAATGTGCTGAAGTTAAAACATTCAGAGATTCAACCAGAGATATTTCGGTATTAAAATAAATGTTAAACATGGGAGTGAATTATACCTGCCTTTGGAAAGTGTTCATAAAATTGTTCTATTTGCATTTGTTATGGGTGAACTATTGTCTTTACCTGTAAATAAAAGACCATAATAAAAAGAAACACACTTTTGCTGATCCTTGCAGTGTAATAAAAAGGCTGCCCAAGCAAGACAATTTTCTAACTATGTAACTAATTTATATTTCACTTGTGTATTAAATTAGGTATAAACTGAAATAAAAATAACTTCTGTATTTGTAAAGGATTGTTTTTCAATGATTATTTAAAAGAGGACAGTGTCCAAATCCTTGCAAATTAGCTTACATTTATATTTAACTGAAAGTTTTGAGCCATTTCTTTAGAGCTTTTATCCAGTGCTGCTGATCATTATTGGGGTTCTGTACATTTTCCACCCAACAAAAGCCCTTCCAAAGAGCTAAGACTATAAGACGGTGTTTGCGAGTTCGCCGGCGATGCCAACAAGGCAACAAGGAGCTGAAGAGAATTGGAGAGCGAGTGTTCAGCCAGTTCAGAAAGCTGAAAACAGCTGTGTTTTTACAACCGCTGAAACGCTAGAGGGATGCTTTTTTTTTCAAACCAGCTACCAATACGACACCTGCCATTTCCATCACAGCCATGCGGTCACAAAGGCAGCAATATATCTGTCAGCAGGATCAAATGCTCAATAGAGCCCGCGAGACACTCAATTCCTCAAGACACCCACTCCGCTAGCTTCAACGAAGCCCGCAAACCCCTGAAGCTGGACACCGGCGCCCAATTCTTTTAGGATATCCTTGTATTTTCAGTAAGTAAGATACTTCCTTCACCTGTCCAAATGGCCCAAAGAGCGACGTGTTGGGAACGCAGAGCTCATGGCTGCTCTCCCAAAACATGACACTCAGAAATTCAGTTTAGGAAACCTCAACACAAACGTGTGCAGGTGCACAAAAAAGTGCCTCGGTTCACTTTCTCTGTCAAAGTCCTGACAGCGCAGGGAGAGAAGAAGATCTCCCCGGCCTTTGTGTGGAAACATCTTGCTGTGGCTCAGCCCTAAACTTGACATGAGCATTAAATAGCCCGGATCTTTTGGGATCTTCAGGTCCGGTGTGACTGTTGTATCGGGCAAAGACGCTCTAAGAAGTAAAAACCCCGAAGAAGAAAGAAGGAAACTGTGAGACTGGCTCAACCCACGGGGGATTAAGGAGAGGTCACCATGGATCAGCTGGGTCTTCCTCTCCCATAGAGGAGGCAAAACAAATATTAATCACCTCCAACACTTCACGCACAAAGGCCCCCGAAAAGCGAGGGCAGGAGGGCTGGCAGAGAGGACGACATCGGCTTCAACAACTAATGAAAGCCCCCCACTGGGGCTTTTCCGCATAGGGGCCGATCCTCTTCTGACATCTTATCGTGTTGATGTCTTCTTCTGCTCGAATTCAGACCTGAATGTGTGGGCACGAGGAACCGTCTCCATTTTGTTGAGAATTAAAGATACGTTAGTGGAATATCTGAGCAGCTTTTTGGATGAAACAGTTCAAGTAGCTTTAATTCATAGCTGCCACAGTGGTGCAGTTAGAAGGGGGAGAATAAGAGGAGGGATGTGTTCAATGTCAACAGGAACACAGAAATGTCGGATTTTCCAAGCTAAGGTGTTCTACTGTTTAATCACAATCTAAAAGACTTAAAGCTAATTTGGAGTTTGTACAGTACAGATATTAACCATTAGCATAAACGCTGACAAAGAATAAAATATGTGAGGACAATACTGGATTTAGAAATGGGGGATTTGTTACAAACACATTCCTGAAAAAGCAGATCCAGTTCTGCTACCATCAGAAAATGTCTTGAAAACCTTCCACCAAATATGCATTTATTTCATTCCTTATTGCCAGCACTGCCCACACCCCCGTTCCCCACCACCTCCTCTGAATCCTCCGTCCATGAGGCATCTCACGAGTGGCAACAATGAACCCCACCTGGCATCCTGGCGATGGCGCCATCTGGTCCCGGCCACTGCTCGCCATCAGGCCAAGAGACAGTGTACCCACACTGGCAGCGTGGTGTTGTTTAATGAGCACATATGAGCAAACACTTGACTGCCAGGTGGCGACGCCGCCACGCCATGATGGCCAGGCAGGGTTCTGCCATTGCTGTTCAAACCCGGGGGCATCAAAGGGGGGCCTTAGATTTCCAAAGTAACTAAGCCATAATCCACCCCTTATTGGTTCCATTCATATTGAAATACATGATCAGAGGAGCTGAGGAGGCCCTAATCTTGCCAATGAGCAGTCCGGCACAGCTGCAGGGATAAAGTCAGAGTATGGGGCCACCAGTATATTAGAAAAACTCAGGCCTTGCTGATTGGATTAGGTATAGACAGGATGGGGGGGTGTCAGGGGTGAGGAAATGTCATCTTCCACCATTGTGTGTGGCGTGGTGGTCCTGGGATCAGGAGGTGGGGCAGACACACTTGGTCTAGCGGTTCGCTGACCCACAAAGGATGAATCGGAGGGAGTGAGATGAAGAATAGCAACAAGCAAAAGCGGCGGTGAGAGCCGGGACGTGGAGCCAGGCCAGGCTAGCGCCTCCCAACCGCCCGCGTTAGCTAGTGTCACATTGAGTTGCACGATGGCAGTTTTAGGGAGGGAAAGAAAGAGAGAGTGAGAGGACTAAACCGGGCATTATCTGTCGACTTAAAGGTTTGTACTGGTTCCTCTGGTAGGAAGAGCCGCCCGTTTAAGTGTGATTGAGCGTGGCTTACATGAGGATCAATGGTTATCCTCTCGACTGTTTTGTTTTGAGGTTTCGTTTCTGTATTTACTGTGAGGAAAAGAAGAAGCCATTTTGTTTCGCAAAGCAGCGAGCCAAATATCCCCCTGGTTGTGTGTCTGGCGCTGTCGGTGTGGGTTATTCATTCGAATGGACAAAATCCTCCCAATTTAAAAAAGACCTTATTCCATTCCACACATTTTTTTTTGTTAATTTTGTACAACATTAGGGCTAAAGATTAGTTAAGTATGGTAAACCTGTCCAGCCGCAGTGCCTTCTGGGACACGAGGAGCACCACAGCCATTTATCTCCAACTCTTCACCTTTGGGTATTGGCAACATCCCATTTGGCTGATGATCCCTCAATCAGTGGCGGAGTGGCTGTTAGCGGTGACAGTTGTATATTCTTACACGCTGAAATAGAGGCGAGCGGGCGACTGTTGATTCGCGAGAGTACCACCATGTTTAGGGCCGAGGTCACCGGGGGCTCGCCATGAAGAGCCGGGGTCTGAAGTTACACATTTTAAACAGACGTGGGATCTCAAGGAAGTGACATTCCTACCAGATTTTTTGCTATTTCTCAGCAAATCCAGGACCTCCATTGACATTAGACTCTGCGGTAGATGCTAGCTCGAAACCTTTGGGGTGACACCAGGTAATGTTCTTTTACATTTGGCACTTTTAATAGATTTTCCTGTCATTATCCACCTATTTTGTTGTACTCGCACCCTTTATGGTTATCACGGGCGCTTTCAGAAGCTACATGCACATCCTGGAGAAACTCTCATATAGTGTACTGAGGGTTTTGTTGTCGCGGCAACCACATGTCCGTCTGTTGAATTCAGTCAGTTATATCGATATCAGCTGCAATCGGTTTGATAAATAGATTCATGTCCTACGTGAGCGGTTTGGTGTGATGGACAAACAGCTTGATGTTCAGTCCAAAGTGAGAACGTGCCATGAGGTTAAAGGTCAGGACTGAAGAGCGAGTCCATCCTCAGGACACAAAGGTGTCACCTCTCCTTTGCCGAACAGTTAAACTGTCCTTCTGTGTGATAGAGTTCAATCGTTAACAAGTAGTTGCTTTTGCATGGCAAAAAAATGAGTGTTAAATAAAAACAGGTGGAACTCCAGAAAACGAAACCTGAGAGGAGGACCTACAGATTCAGACAGAGGAGGAGCAGAAGACATGAAAAGAGGAGGCGGAGAAGAAGAAAGAAAGAAGCAATCAACTTAAGGAAAAAGTAAAAAAGAGATGGGTCGTAAAAGCAGGGAGAGCATTAAGACCTCACATTTGAAGATTATTTAAGAAATTAGGAAAATGAAATCCAAATATGTTTCACATGTAAGTGTTTTAATTAAACCTATAAATTGAAATGCTCTATTTTCTTAATCTGGAGAGCTCTAAGAGTTCAAACTCTGAGGCTGAGGGACACTAAATCCTCATTCTGTTAATTATGGCTGTAAGAAATATTTTGGATGAGTGAAAAACTACTTGGCGGAAAGCGTCCATGAGAGATGCTCCTGGGAAATTATTGTTTTTAAGTGAATAAGTTGTCTCTCCCTCTGCAGAGCGAACGGGGATTTTGAAGGGGATTAAAATCAAAACAAACAAAATGTCGAAATGAGGAGAAGAGCAGGGGAAGAATCTTTAAAAAGGGAAATCAATTTCAAGCATGAACAGAAACACGGAGACGATGTGACGAGGAGGCGAGATAAAGTGGCCAACTGAACAGGCTCGTCCACGCTGCTGCCATTTGATTTCTGATGTGCGCAGAAGAGCCCTGATCCAACTGTTGACACGAAGGTGGAGATGATATTAAACCTTGAACGCAACCACGTGACTAATGTTGTCGCACGCAGCGGCAGACAAGAGATGTGACAACTAGCATGAGCCGCAGAATATAAACAGGCAAATTAGACTGAACAGCACAAATAAAGCTAAAATAACATGCAATGTGTGTTTATTTTAAGAATCTCATTCTAAACATTGATATTAACACATAACTACATCAACAGATGCAGATTTTCTTTTTCCCCAGCAAAGTAGTCTCTCAGTAAAGTGGCGACAATATTAAAAATATTAGTAATAATAATACTGACACAGAAAATGGCACAAATAGATTATTCTATTGGCAGTGACCTTTCAGGGTATAATTTTCAGCATAAATATCCACTTATATCTACATGGTTTTATGTGCTGGGGGAGTTTTAGTCACTATTACTTTGTAATAATAGTAATATTATTACTATAATGATAATAATAATAATAATAATAATAATAATAATAATAATAATAATAATAATAATAATAATAATAATAATAATAATAATAATAATAATAATAATAATAATAACAATAACAATAACAATAACAATAATAATAATAGCAATAATAGCAATAATAACATTATTATTAGTGTTGTTGCAAAATAAAACTAATAGCTTATTATCAAGCCAAAAATTTAAAACAAGGCTTGCAGACAGTGATGGATCTTGGTTGGATTTTTGTGATTCCATTATTCTGGGACGATTTACTCTGTATAAATCCAATAATCTATCATTAAAGTCACACATAAAACTCAAAGTGACAAGTTTACACTTGAAATGAATATAAAACAGACACTGAAATGAGAATCCAGGCCATTTCTGCATGCTATTTTAAAATTAAAATGTGTCTTTGTATGATTCTTTCAGGCTGTGAATGATCTGTCTTTCCTCTATTTGGGTGATTTGATGCAACGCTGCGCCCCCTAGTGGAGTTGCACGTCTACTGCATTCAGACGGAAGACCATAAAGTCAGGTAAACACTCAAATGTATTAAATAATCCTGTAGAGTTATGGACGTCAAAAGAACTAAAGAAAATTATTAAATGAGCCAAATTTATAAGGAATTACCCCTCCCTTTATTAAAAAAGAAAGATGGTTCAGTTACAAACACACAGGGATAAAATGACTTCTACATCTTCACAACAAGGCCTGCAACAAAGGCACGTTTTCTTTGGTTTTATTGTGTTTGTTGGAGAAATTTGCTACTTTACTCACAAACTTACAAAAAGTAACTTTATTTTCAGACATTTCAATGAATTATATAGATAAAGTGAGCATAATCACCACCTGCATGTCAACATGTTATTACGCCAGCATTATTTTACTCGCATGATATGAGTGGTTGAAATAGCACCACATTACTTTTGTCGAGTCCTGAAATTGAGTGCTGGCTGTGGGTGTTCCATGAGCCCTTGCGTTGCACCAACTTGTCAGGGCAGGACAGAACTCTGGGGTGGGTAAATCTGCTCCAAGTGCCCCAGGGACTGGGGATTACCCCGGGCTATTGGGCTGCTTCCAAACAGGTGAGGAGACAGGTTAGACATGACTGACTTTGTCGGGCCGTCCAGGGCTTAAGCATGTGCCTTTAAAAGCATCTCGGTGGGTGTTCCTGCTGCTCTCCACTGTCACCCCCTGCTTGTTTGTTTGTCAGTCATTAGACAGGCATGTTCTTAATCTGAATGGTAGTGATTACCGGGTCAGACGAATCAGGCTAATTGTGTGTGTGTGTGTTCTGGGTGTAATAATAATGCCACCACTTTGTGTTAATGAAGTCAAGTTGGCTGGTTTTGTCCTTCAGTGACAGGGATCGTCACTGAAATCCTGATTTTAGAAACTCATTGTGACCAAGCTGACATTGATTCCGGCCTCAACGACAGACCTCGTCCATGCTTGGGAATTTGTGCTTTAATAAAGCCCTAATCACTGCTAAGCATTGTTTATTTTCTGCTGCCCTTACCCCAGGGCCACACAAACGTTAACCCCTCTGATGGTGTGGTTTCTCTTAATGCCCCACATATCCTCTAAATACCATCATTGATGCAGGATTTGCCTTTGATCATTCTGTTCATTAATGTTTGTGTAGGTGACCTGAGTCGGCCTCTGGGGAACAACTTTACAAAAAATATAGATATTCTTTTTAACCTATTCTAAATATCTTTGATGCCTTTTCATAGAAAAAGTCAGAACATAATAATTCAGTTCCCATCATAAGGTTAAAAGAAACTGAACTACGGCGTCCCCTAGTGGAAATTGGCGTTTGTACAAGCAATGGCTGAATATGTCGATATCAATTCAGCTTTATATAATATCTGGTCATGAATGTCAAGTTAGGAGGTGTCTCGGTGCTAGACATCTAAATAAGTACCAAAAACATCCCATCCTGTTTATCACTGCCTGTCACTGATCTTCTTATCGGGGCCAGATTTCCACCGTTTGCTCAGGGAGCATCCCATTCAGGCAAATGTGTTTGCTTATACTCTCAAGACATGTGGGCTTAGGCATGAAATATCAAACAGGACAACTGTTTAATGGGATGCATCCGCACAGGAACACACACTGACACACAGCTTAGTGCTGCTATCTTTGTGAGGCCTTTACAGTCACTGGTTACCCTTTAACTAACGTTAACGTTGGCCAGAGCATCCCGGATGTGTTTAAATGTTGTGAATTATTTATAAGGCTGAGAAAAATTGGGACTCCCCAGATGAACCACAAACCAAATGGACCCCACACATGCAGAAAGACACACACGCACAATTAAGCATGCATCCAAATGCATACACATGCTGCATTTCCTGGAACGCAAATGAATCTGCAAACACCGCCCCCACCCCCCCAATCCCTCCATACCTTAGCCTCCTCGACATCAGTCCTCCAGCATGCCTGCTGAATGATCAATACTGGCACTGTAGGATTTAAATTAATAATTTGTGGAGGAGAGAGCTGTGAGTAGAGTGGGTGAGACAGTGGATGTGTCCTGTTGTGTTCAGGGAGCTGGGGGGGGGGGGGGGGGGGGGGGGGGTAGATTACCCATGTGCCAGGGGAATCTAATGCAATTACGAGTGTTTGCTTACACCATGTGTCCCCTTCCGTCTGCGCAGCGGCATCGGGACTGCGCCCGTCGCCATCCTCCCATTCAGCTCACGTGTTTGTTTTCAGTATTTGCACCCCCAGCGTCCCCCCACCCCACTTGTTCCTGTCTTCAATATCGCTAATTAAAGTAAACCAATAAGGTTGGGGGAGGACCCAGATTGAATTTTCACCAGCAACTCTGAAGTCAAAAGGGGGAGTTGTGTGGGAAGGATGGAGGGGGTGATGGTGGGGTGTCGCCTGCAAAATATACATTATTTATAGGCTAATGTAAGAGAGAATGCCACATGGGGAGGGAAAGGTGGTTTGTCTAAGAGATTAGCAGTGGCCTGCTTATTAGCTTTAGCTTGCTTTTTTCAATCATTTGCACATTCTTTAAGACCACCGATAGATAGATAGATAGATAGATAGATAGATAGATAGATAGATAGATAGATAGATAGATAGATAGATAGATAGATAGATAGATAGATAGATAGATAGATAGATAGATAGATAGATAGATAGATAGATAGATAGATAGATAGATAGATAGATAGATGTTCTCCCTGTTGTTCTCAGGGATTTGAGATGCAAACACGGAGCAGGCGGGCGGTGACAAAGAGACTTCTGCTCGAGCGACCGTGATGAGGTGGTGGATGTTGTTGGTTCTCACAGCGTGAGGTTTTGGGAACATCCCCCACGTCCACACCTCCCCTGATATTATCACATATTTGATGTTAAAATCGCAGCTAAAGTTTAAATCTGTGTGTTGAGCCAGTTGAAACATTGACGTGAGTCAAGCCACTTTTGCACCCCTGGGGCTTGTAAATGTAATTCTGGGATGGTGATTTGCACAGGTTAAGGGCAGGGGTTGCACACCAGGGGCGTGCTGTATTTACTCTTGCCAGTGTTGCGTCTCCAAAACCTTCCAGGACTTCAGACGGACACACAGAGCGGCTACAGAGTGGAAATGTACCTCCTTCTGCACGTCTAGCAGGATCCAGAGGCGTAAAAGGCACAAGAAAAAAAATATGTGTTTACCTGAAAAGTAAGAAGACATTAAATAAAACACGGCCCAGAATCCCGACTTTTCAACGGAGGCCTGAACTCATCACCATGTTGCTGTGCTGGAATATGATGACATGATGATGTTCTGCGTACTGTACACTTCAGTTAACTGGGATAAACTATATGTAAACAGTGATTCATGCTCTTCACGCTGACTGAACGCTGCAGGCTGCTGCAAATACATCTGAGTAAATGTAAATCCAGTTTCCAGGCGGATCCAGCGTGTGTAAGTGCAAACATGTCAGCGTGATGGTTGCTAATGGATAACGGCCTCACCGATAACCTACATCTCAAGGTTCTTCTTTTGCGCCGTGGTTATGTGCCAAATATATATCTGCTGCTCAAAGTAGTTTTTTCCCCCTTTCTTGAGTCCATTTGTGTTCTGGCAGCAGGCCACAATGGAGCGATTTGGCCTCATCTGTGGACAGCAGTGAATCATGGGAGGAGAAGAAAGATTACGTGCTGGCTGTGAGGGTTGCAGCATAACAAGGTGAGTGTGAGTCACCAGCCACGCGTTTGGATCCATGATCCGGGAGCAGAATATACCCTGGACGGGTTCTTCATCACGGCAGATAACAGAACAAAATCACATCAGCCTGAAGCACCAGTTTTGATCCTCTGTTGGGCTCAGGTTCGACCGCTGTAGCAGCCACAATCACACAGCCACCGTCGGATGTCTGTATTTCCCTGGTTTGGATGGTAGCTGGATCTACTCATGTTCATGCAAATGTATATTTTACACATCTCACAGTCCAAGTATGATGATTTATTTCCCAGGTAAAAATCATACACCTCTTATTAAAATACCCAGACTGAATGTTTGTGATGTCTTTAAATGATGATGTGGGCAATTTTCATCACAAAATTAAGAATTAGGTATAGAAGGTGACTTATGTCAAAATCTTCAGAGTATGTTTTTATCAGTTGCTCCGGGGACCTGATCCCACTGTGTGTTTGACCTTAACTCCCCAATGACCTTTACGAAGCACCCTGGTGTGGTGGTCAGGTGACAGTCATGTGACTGGGGCAGGAAGTGACTTACAGAAAACAATGTCACCTGTTCACAAACATGAAAGCGCTCATTCCAAAAAGCTCTTTTTAAACACCAGGCAACTTTTTATGACTTTTAACCCGTTCGACGATATTTCTTATTGAGATCAATATAAAACAATTTAAAGAATTGGATAATTTGTGTTATTGAGCAGTAAAAAAGTCATGTAAATTATGTGCCAATGTTATGTTCCCCCATGATTTTCCTTTAAAGGCAAATGGCCTTGTGTTGTCATTGTTTGATAAATGAAACATGAAAAAAAGCTAAAAATAATGTATTAAAGGTATGAGTGTAAAGGTACTTTTATCTAGTTATAGCTAAAATAATGGAAGATTGCCATTCCTCAGCTTAATTGTAGATTTTTCCATACATGACTGAAACTGGCAATTTCAGCCCAATTATATTCTTACAACAACACACACAAACAAAACCCTTTACTCAAACATTCCCAGGACTTAGCCAGCCCCCTGTGGAAAACAGGAGTGGAAAACTGAGCAGGTTTGGGAGGTAGCTAAATCTCCCAGTACTTTCCTCGTGCTTGTGAACTTCTTTTGGGGGATTAGGGGGTAAACACACAAGGTCTGAGAGAAAAGGCTGCCCCTTCCTCCAGTGCATAGCCACATGAAATGATTCTGTTGACTCAGTGTTGGCACATTGGAATGAGGCATTGTGGGAGTTGAGAGAGGGCTGGAGACGGAGGCTGCCGAGTCCAGGAAGTCAACCGTTTGAGCCTTCAGAGCTGCGGTGATGTTATAGAATCACCTTTAAATTTCAGCTTTAACTCAGCCACACGAGGTATGAGATTTGTCGGTAGTACATAATAGTGCACGTCATCTCATGCCGCAGCGTTTGACTCAGCCCCAGATGTGTGAGAAACCTTCAGCATGGCCAATGAGGCAGAGCAAACAAAGGAGCGCCCTGATAGCACCTCGCAGCTAATCTCTCAATTACTACATTACTGCTGCTGTCAGACAAAACACAACAGCAGCTTAGTGCTGTCACACACACACACACACACACACACACAGACAACCCTTCAGATGTGCTTGTGTGTATTGGTGTGTCTCTGTGGTAATAACTGTGTGGGCTGTCTGATGCCATTCTTTGTTGTCTCTCTGTTGCAACTTCATTCCAGCACACAAAGGTGGGCACAGTTGATTGGGCTTAATGTAAGCCGCTCAGCGATTGGAGGAGGAGAGCATCACGTGATGCAGCTGCAGGGCACCGGGGTCAACAGCTTGTGTCCCACAAATATTTCAGTGCCGTGACCCACAGTGCTCTTTGGAAGATTCACAGCATGTAGCAGGATTTTTTTTTAAATAAAATGTAATATATCAAACATGGCGACTGACGGCCTGCTTTAAATACGTACCTTTAATAATGTGGTGACAACATAATTATCGGAGAAGATATTTGTCATTTAGGGTATTTTTGCTGCTAGATTGATTTCTTATAAAAATATAGTATTTCTGATTCCGCTAATGGTATTTTGTTCACTTATTTACCTGAATGTTCCTCTTATCATACCCCCCCCCCCCCCATATTTAACAGAAACATTGAGACTATATAATAATTGAAATTACACATACAAAAAGCAAACAGACATTACTGATTTAATGTAGTCATAAACATAGTCAACTATGCCCAAATTGTGTGGCTCCAGAATGAAATAAATTCCCCCGAATGTTCTGCTTAAAATCACAACTTCATTGGCTTCAATCATCTCAGGAAAGAAAATCACCGTGAACAATGAGAAAAGGGAGATTCACAATAAACAACCCAATTAAAGACACTAGAAATCATTTGTTGACATCAGCTCAAACACAATTACAAATGTTTAAAAGTCTATACTTTGTGGTATATTTCAAACCGAGCAAACACAGCAGGATGTTGCCTACGCCTGGTTTGTTTTGCTGTTTTCTTTTTAGGTTTTCTTTAGCCATCATCTGTCTGTCACACAGGAATAAAGCTTAATAAATAAGAAGAAATCTTTTGATCCCAATCTAAATATTGCGAATGACAAGGCGGCTTTTTCTGACTTTTTCCTCTCAGGCACGTTTTTATTTGTGTGGTGACATTTACCTTAGCTGGCATTTACGTTATTTGTCAAACATCTTCTACTTGGGTGTGACAGAGTTATTGGCAGGAGGAAGAAAAAAATGAAAGAGTTAATAAAGAGTTGTTTTTAATTGATAGTTCGCGACCATTCAAAGGCATGTGAGTCCGAAACGTATAAAACGCTGGAGTTGTAACTCAGACGGGCTGTCCTGGGATCAGTTACAAAATGTTGTGACAGTTCGAGAGGTTTGGGAGGTCAGGGTGGGAGCGGAAGGTCCCTGCTGTGGATGGTTTTCCCATATATGAGACCCAGAGTCAGACACATGTCCCCACCAAAGCCTTATAAATCAGAGAACATGTCCAACGTTTACAGATGAGGCCGCCGTCCAGCCGCCACCTGCCAAAACCTGTCTTCCTCCTCTTTTGATCGTCATTCAGCTTTCCATGTTGCTTTCAGAGACTTCGGGGTTCTACGTATAATCTGTGATTGATGGCCTGCAGGTAAAAGAGGTCAGTATGAAAGGAACAGCTCTTCTTTAATATAAGATGGAAAAGCAGGGAGAATTGGCAAATCGGATCCAATTGGGACTTCAATAAGTGCTTCTTCACCGTGTAGAAGAAGCCTTTGTCTCCTCCTGATGGCTCCCAACTGTTGTTTTAGCCCATCTCAATTTGTAGACTCTATTTAAATCAATATATAATATTACCAGGGATGAAATTTGGTAAGCATGACCACATGAAGCAAATATCCTTCCTGGCCAAGGACAGATTTGCCCATTTGGTTCCTGTTTATACCCCGTCTTCTATACATACAAGGTGTTTAATTCCAGTTTACACATGATATCAGAACCACAATCAGAGTAGCCGCCAAGTGAAATAAATGCAGATGTTTATATTTGACAGGATGTTACAAAAGCACTAGCAGCACATTGTACTTGATAAAACAAGTGCAATTTCATTATAAAGGACAACAAAACGATCACACATGATCAGAATTTAATTTGTATCAGAATGCAGTCAAACGTATCCTTGAAACTTAGATAAAAGTTGGAAACAGACGCTTAAAAGCTTTTATTTGGTGTAGGACTGCCATCTAGTGGACGAAGATATAATTGCTACAAGTTAAAGGCGGTGAACAATCATAAAGGGATGGAGCCTCAGGTTAGTCTTCAGGCCACAGACTGATAACTGCGCGGATGCTAAAAACAAACACAACAGAGGAAAGAGTCAAGATAGTCACCATACAGAATCATTAATTTTTAACAATTTTTTAGACAATTCCAAAGGATAAAAATGTTTAACAACCCAGAGTTCAGCTCAAAGAGGTGAGAAACTCAAACTCAAGAGAATTACTGTTATACATGTGCATTATTATTATTCCATGATAACTA